>NC_071570.1:64410036-64634378 GCF_026979565.1 Vidua chalybeata | reverse complement strand
GTTTCCTCTTGCTTTTGGTATCCCATGGAACAGATAGTTCTGCAGCACAGCTACACGTCCTAGATTTTAGAGTTCTTTCCTTGCCAAGAATCTAGGTGAAGCCAGTACAACTTGCTTGCAGTTGACAAAGATTATGATG
The DNA here is from genome assembly GCF_026979565.1 of Vidua chalybeata. NCBI lineage: Eukaryota > Metazoa > Chordata > Aves > Passeriformes > Viduidae > Vidua > Vidua chalybeata. The sequence continues at coordinate 64,634,239 of NC_071570.1, read as the reverse complement.
CTTGAAAACAGTCAAGGACTTTCACACAAGAAGTGTCTGTTAATTTACTTCGCTAAATAATTAGTGGCATCACATCCTTTCCCTCCAACTCAGACAAGTCCAGTTGCCACCCTGATAAGTTCTACTATGAACAAAGGGACTTCAATCACTGCCCTGTCACAGAAGGGGAGGCTTACCCCTAGTAATGCGTCTGTGAGGGAATGGAGAATCAAATCAAGGGAAGGAAATGGCACCAAGGGAAAATGAAGAGGGACAGAAGACTGGAAAGTGTGAAAGAAATACTCTGGAGGAAGGTCTTCAAAGATGTGGAGTGTGGGAAGTAGCTGAAGGAAGTTACAGATGTATTGAGCAACTGCTCTGCACAAGAAAACAAGTGCTTCAGCATATATCAGTACTTTTAGAGAAGTGACACAGAGAACTTGGAGACAATCTCATGCACAGTTACATGAAGACAGTCTGATCTACACAGTCAGAGATTCACTAAGCCCGTGAAGGATGAAGCACCAAGGTGGCTCTCCCATGAGCAAAACAGCAATTGTGTGACAGGGAGAATGTCCCCGTTGGGCTGTGCTACGAGCAAGACTGAGAAGGACAGGCACTTCTTAGTGGATGATTCAATTGCTGCAGGCGCCTCACAAAGCTCAGGCTCTCTATTCCACAACAGTTCTGAGTCTGCACTTACTAATGAACCTGTGCTGCTCCCCATGTTTAGTTTGATTAGCCATTGGTTACTCATTTCAGAGCACCAAGAATTTATTTTTTGCCCTGGATCAGAGATTACCATTGCTGCTGCTGTTTACCTGTTTATGGGACTCCACTCTGTCCCAAGACATGGCACTTCTACACTCTTAATTTTGGCAGTGTAGCTCTTCAATACCTACAAAAATGGTCATCACCACATTTGTGGTCAATATCAGGTGGACCAGTGCTTGACCCACACTCGGGGAAAGTCATTGCACCCATCCAGGAGCCTTAGAAGGACAAATCAGGCTTACGACAAACACTTACCCATTTGGCTCTACAAAATTACCAGGGTAAAATAAAGCTTAGTTACTCTGTCCTGGATGACTCTGGCTCTGGGCAGAGGTAATTAGAAGTGTCTCATCAGAAGCAAACAACATTGTGTGAAGCTGAAGCCACAGTTCAGCATAAGTTCTGAGGTGATACACGCTCACACACAGAGCCAGCTGAGGTGTCCAAGCATGGAGCTGCAGCTGGAAGTACAGCCAAACCTAAAAAGCCTGCAAATATTCAAATATTGGAAGTTTTGCTCGAAGTATTTATCTAGCTGTTCCATGACTCTGTAACTGTTCCTTTTTCAAGCATTTGTTCCCCTTTGCTGTACCTTTTTCAAGCTTGTGTAACACTTCATGATTGACTCAGCCATACACATAAATACAGCATTTTCTTTCTATGTGTACTCCCACCAGGATCAAGGTCATTATTCAGAAGTAAAATAGAGCTCAGAGAAAGAGGGGACAACTGAACTGTGGGCTCTTAGATTTTATATTCCTTGCTGGTTACCTAGCAGTCTTGCGGGAATGCTCTTACAAGATGTCCAATTTAAGTTATTAATTTTCAAACTACCAATGACCTTCTAGCAGCCAGGATGTCTGAAAAGTATTATTTAGGTGATGCAATATAGCATGAATAGCATAGCCAGACACAGAATTCTGTAGTTAATACAGCATGTGGATTACATATAAACACACATACAAAATTCTGAACAGTGGGCTGGTTTGGAAATTCTATTCTCAAGTAATGTGTGAGGATATTTTGCTATACAGTATATATCTGCTATACATAAATTTGCTATGTTACTTTATGGCTGGAATAATTACATCATCTTTTTTTATTGAATTTTCCAACTAGATCATGATTCTGCTTTAAGACTTTTTGTCCTATGAATGGAGTTCCTGTTGAAAATGCAAGCTTTTATGGTAAACCTTAAAGCTGTGTAACACATAACTTCTAAATAAATGGTGTTCACAGATGATGGCCAACCTGTCAAGCCTTTTGCTGCTAGTACAGTACTGCTAGTGCTGCTAGTAATGTGGCAACATTAGGTGAATGAAAGCACAGAAAATTGAGTACTGTATTGATTCTTTGCAGCTGTATCACTGACAGGGGTAAAGATGAGGCCAACTTGGAACACAAAAAAAGGTACTGAACAGCCTGTACTCAAATCTGGTTTTGTTGGTGTGCCACTGAGAAGTGAAATTCCAATATTTAAAACAGTACACCAGGTCTTTTCTCATTGTTTAACTTCTCACTTCTTTTCTCCAAACTTTTAATAAACCAGAAGAAAAAAACTTGGCTACCACACAAGAGGGAACACAGCTTGCCTTTGTTGGTTCAATCTTTAGTACAATTTTGATTACTTTTTTTAATCTATTTAAATTTGGGTTCCAACTGAGAGACTGAGAATGTGTTTTAGCTTTTTTTGAGCCTATGTTTTTAAGCCAGTCTCAGTTTTTATCATGCATTTTTAAAGCTGAAGTGGTAACAGAAAGGGATAGCTTGTGCTGGCTCTTGGTAGAAACACTTGTCCTAGATTTTGTTTTAAAGAATTTTGAACTTTAGCACCATCTGAAATGTTATTTGAAGTGAGCTGGTTACAGCAATATGAGGATTTAGTATGTCCCATCCCTTTGGTGTGAGAACCTCCAAGTTCATCACTCCATTGTGATGCTGTCTGTTTTTCAATTATCTGGAAATATGCTGATAAGACAAAGGCAGATACAACATCCATGAGTCCAATCAGCAAGAACAATAATTAATGATTAATTACTGATTAATAAATATGATTCTTGTAGAGCCTCTGGTCACTAACATGCCAGACGACAGACACATGCAGAAGGTGGGGAAGGAGAAATTTCAGGGATATAGAATTGATGTTCTGATACACACAGGGAAAAGACGGTATCTCCTGTGCATTAAATTAAGAAACTTTGCAAAGTACACACAGAAACTCTCAGAAATCCCTGTCAAATATTTATTCCTCTCCTCCCTCCTCATCAGCAATCAGCAGAGAACAAGAGATTGAATACTTCTTGGCCTCCACACTTCTTTTAATTCATCAGCTTGAAAATTATTCATTTTTTGTCCCAAGACCTCCCTGAAGATATGCTAGAGCTCCTAGCAGACCTTAGTGAAGAATCTCTTAAATTCCAACCAGTACATTTGAGAGGCTAAGAGGCTGATTACATTATTTTTCATCAGACTCAAAAGGGTATGTCTCAAAATCAAATGCAGATGCCAAGAAGAGTAGGCATTTTAAGCTTACTTTTATATGAGTAACAGGTAAACAAGAGGTACTGCCTCTCCAGTTCCACAGAGGAAATTAAGTTTCTTGTCTTTTAACAAGAGGATTATGGGATTGCCACAAACAAGATGTCAACATTATTCAGAAGGAAATAATTTGATGCAGTTGATAATTAATGAACCTAATAATCCCACTTGTTTTTCTATGAAGAAAAAATAATAAATCTGACTTACCTACACACACACGACCATCAACTCCAACAACCAAGCCAGGTGGACAATCACACCTAAATGAGCCTTCAGTATTTATGCAATGACCATTCATGCAAATTCCTGATGTCTGGCATTCATCAATATCTAAGAGGAGGCAAGACACTTCAGCAATCAATCTGGTTTTAAGCAAGATTACAGCTAATAGTTTCACAACATTATCCATTTACTTTATGATAGCAGATAACAATATCTTTGTTTTATTTCTAATGAAAATTTAGTCTTGGAATAATCAAAATTTCAGCTGCACAAACAAAGAAACAAAAAATCCCCAAAACATGCAGAAGAACTGTAGGATTAGAGGTACTTCATAGTCCACATCAAGCAAAATCAACAATAAATTTTCCCTTTTGCCCATCCCATGATACTTTAATTTTGCATTAAAGTATGGCTAAAGAGCACTAGACACAAAATATCCTTATGATGGTTAATTTTAATTTCAAAGAACTTTTAAGTTGTCATCAATTTCTAAGCACAACTGCATGTTATTAAGAAAAGCACAGCTAGTAGAAATGGTTTAACTTCCAATGAGTAGACTAAAAATTTAGATTATTTACTGGAAGTAACTTAAGCTCAAAACTACCTCTATGGGCAGCAACAGGTATCTTCAATTTGCTGAAACTGAAGTGAAATCAGCTAATCATTCTTAAAATGTTTAATAGAAGTTTTTAGTGATTGCACTTTAAAAAGTTTATAATGCTGTGTGACCCATAAAATTACTCAAGTGCTATGCACTCTGAATTATCAGAATAATCATGTGGAAAATGTGTGTGGGGGGGTGGGGCTCATCAATGTAAAATCTTTCAAACCTCTTAAATTTACCATACTGCTGCTCACTTTACCATTTCACAAAGGGCCTGAATATTTTGATGCATTTACAATGCTCCAAGATTTTTCAGAAGATAGTTTATTGATTAGTGTGGCTTTCCTAACACTATTAAATACTTCTTTCAGTAAATTAAGGATCTGTTTGCAGGCAGCTAAAGAAATCTACTGTAGTGAGTAGGAAGCTGTTATATGGCATTGAATCAATCCACGTGACCAGGCTGCCATTCTTGCAGGGATGAACAGACAGGAAAAGCCATTTTCAATCAATACCCCCTTCAAATTTCACATACCAGCACAGAAATGTCCACCTGGAGCCAGGACAAATCCTGGTTTACAGATGCATTTAAAACTCCCATCCTCATTTATGCACATCCCATTCAAGCACATGTTTATCGTGGCACACTCATCATGGTCTACAAAACATTGCAAAGAAAACTGCTTTTAGTTTCTCACCCTGCAGAAGACAGCACAGTGAAAATAATCAGTCAGGACTGGCGTGGCATATTTCTTCACTTGAAGATTAGTTTCTAATGATAACTCTGATAAAGTATCTCAAGAGTTTTCACTCCACGGAAAAAGCAGCAATTTTTTTTTTTCATTATGTGATTAGTTGCTTTGCATATTTCAGCAGGCTGTGTATGAAAGAACGGGGTGTGTCTTTCTTTCATACATAAGAGGATAAAAAGCTTTCATTGCCTGGGAGAATAAAACTTGTTGTTTATGTAGCAAGGCTTTTTCTTGACACCGTGCAGTCAAAATTAAAAACATGTATTTTCTTCAGCAATACTGACTTATGGATCATTTGCTGTGAAGTTTTATGGAAAAACATTATTCTTAGGACTCTTGAGGAGAGGTCCAGCTTCAAAAACAAAACTTACCTCAAATTTTCTTTGAGATCATATGATTCTGTACAATAATTATTTGAATGGAGTGCCTCTAAGTTCACAGTATTTCAAAAAAGTAACCTTCAATGATCCTTACTGTTGCATCCCGGGTTTGGGTTCAGATTAGGGGTTCTGATCTATGTTAGCCAGCCGAGTTCTGTGTACCCCCATGCACCCCCCGTGTTTCCCCTCCCACGGTGGTTCGCTCCAGGCTGCCTGCCATTGGAGCTTACCCCCGTCACTCCTGTAACCACTCCCCGTCCCCTCCGGAGGGTTCCCTGTCTGTCGCCCTGATCCCACAACCCCGTTCGCCCCGGAGCCCGGGGTCCGCCCCTGTCGCATTCCCGTTGGTCACAGTGGCCCATGTCATTGCCACGGTGCCTGTCCCCATTGGGGGGAGGGCTTCTGCTCTCCTCGCCCCGCCCCCGATAAAACCCCGCGCTTCCCAGATCTCGGAGCCATTTTCACCCATGCGGAGTTGGGAGCGGTCTGCAGCTTCTCCGCTGTGTCATTAAAGCCTACCAGCCGCCATGCGGACGAATTTGGACAATTCCTTCCCTCTTTGCCTTCATCCCTTGTGCACGGCGGTAGAAACAGTGGCCAGCCCCACCCGGAGCGCGGACGAACGGAGCCACACCCAGGAACAAGAGGCAAACCCCATCTCTGGAGAGAAGCAGTGCCGCTCCAGGTGCCGGAGCTGCCCGGGGCCGGGGGAAAACAACAGAACGCCGCACCTTACCAGTAGCATGAAGTACAATTTCTAGAACTACCAAACTAATGCCTGCCCCATTCTTTAGAAGGGTCCTTACCCACACAGTTTTTTCCATTTGTAGTCAGTTCAAACCCAGCATTGCAAATGCACTGGAAGCTTCCCTCAGTGTTCACACACCGCCCATTTTTACAAAGAACACCATTCTGAACACACTCATCGATATCTAAGGAGAAGAAAAAACAAACCAAACCAAGAAAAAAACAAACCAAGCCAAGTAAACTGAATCCTACACAAATGGAGAACTACAGTTAAGATAAAAATACATTTAGAGACAATTATTGCTTTGAAAAATACTGGCATGTCACACAAACATTACTTAGAAAAAAGTTCAAAAGTAAGTTAAGAATTTAGTCTCCTTGCAACAGGGAAAAATATTATTTTTTACAGACATGTACAGCAAATGCTACATTTTGTGATGCTTTGCAATTTCTTCATGAATACTTTTTAAAACCTACTCACACTTTCATCTGCATGCATACACAAAAAAGCACCTGTCATTCAATATTTTTTTTTTTTTTAGAACTCCTGTCTGGGAAATTCTCCAGATCGATATTCCAGGATAATGGATAAATACTAAAAGACAACAACAAAACAAATGAGGCGGCAGCCCAGATCTAGAATGCCAATTGATTTAACATTGGGATTTACTGAAATTGCACTCCTATCTGTCAAATTCAAATGGAGTCTGATGCAAGGGGTGAGAACACCTGCAATGCCAGCAGAAATGGAGCAGTTTTCTTACCAATGCAGGCTTGCTTGGTAGGAGTTCTCTGGAAACCTGTGTGGCACTTGCAGTAATAGGAACCAGGTGTGTTGATACAGTCCCCATTGGAGCAGGGGTTTGATGTGCACTCATCAACATCTGCTGGCAGCACAGAGAAGCATTAGTGACTTCACAAAGTCTGCAACTGGTCTTTTTTTTTTCCCAAGTCTGGAAGCTTCTGAGTGAAAAAGATGGTAACTAGCAGCCAAATGTTAAATACTAAAGCCTGTTCTTGGTGCAAAATCACTGCTTTGCCAGGAACACGGGGCTGTTCTTGGTTCAGCTAGGCAGGCATTTGTAAGAAGTGAAGCAGCACTGCATCATGTGTAAGCACCTTGAGAGGCAACAGAAAAACAATCTTCTTGAGGATTTTGAGAACTGATGGTTGCCTTAATGGTTGACTTAATACAACCGAGTTTCATTTAACTCAATGGCCATTTATGTCCCTTCACAATAAAACCAGCGCTAATCAAAACAGTCACTTTAAAATGAGAGCAAACCATGGCATCCAAAAACTACCCCTATTATATTAGAGGATTGCTTTGTAAAAAAGTGAGGAGGGGCTGCACACCAGCAGGAGGGATTCTTAATGGGACCACAGTCTGTGCACAACATCTCAATTACTTATCCCCCACTGTACCCTCAACCCCAGTCTTTGCACTGAGTAATGTCAGATTTAACCTAACCGTTTTCTATAGCGTACCTTACTCTCCTTTCCAAAAGTTTTGGGTATTTGGGTGCAACCAAACACATTTTAACCAATTGAAATGTCAGCTAACTGCTCAGAAATAACCCTTATTTGACATGGGGCCCTGAAAACTTCAACAGTTCTTTTCAAGAACCCTTTCCCAAATTTGATGTCCAGTAGTTACCAGTGAATCAGATGTGACTTCGGTCACAACAGCTGTTCCCAGATCTAAAATAACAACAATTGTTCTCTCGATTACATTTCTGTAAACCCTCCAGAACCTTTTCCCACTGTAATCCAGGGAGCTGAGTGGGTGTATTTCACTAGTCTGGCAGGGCAGGACAGGTGGATCAGTCCCCACTGCAGATCCTAAAGGATGACCTAAGCAGCTACTCTCTGTTAGAGCTCAATTTACAGGTGACAAATGAATCACTTGATGAAATCGCCCATTTATTTATCAGCAACTTTTGCTAATTTAACTTTTTCTTCCACCTAGGCCCTTCATTTTATTTACAATGTACTTGTAATTACTCATCTCTTCATTTAGGCAGGCTTTGAACACCACAAAGCCAGTGGTGATTTGCAGGAGTTTCTAGCATCTGGCTAACAGCTGCCTAAGAAACTGTGAAGCCACTGCTCATCAGTTCCTAACAATGATGATTTTCCTATTCATTTTGCAGTGTGTTCTTCCAGAAATACCAGGAAAACCCCAGGGCAATTTTCGTGATCATTTCCACTCACTCCTTATTAAATCTGGTTCTAGATCTTAGCTCATTACATCTTGAGAATACTGGGATACAAGAAGAAATTGAAATCATAAGAATATTTATGTGTACTTTCTAGGAAGTGCTGTTCCACAAATAACTTCTAAAATCACTATAAAAGATGGCAAAAGGTTAGCTTCTAATTTAATCATAAACAGTTCTAATAGTTCTAATTTAATCATAAATGAGGCCCCATATTTAATAGGAGTTACTATGTTAATGAACACAAAGTTTAAACCAAGAGCATCACTGTACAAAAAGAGATCTGTGTTTACACAAGTCACTGATATAATTGCCTGGTTTACAGCACTCTTTGTGCCCAAATACAAACTGTATAAACAGTTAAATGAATAAAGGAAAAGCAAATGGAAGAATCAAATACCTCCCCTCACAAGTAATTAGCTCATTCACATTTGCATACCTGCTGATCCCACCACCACTGCAGTAAAAGCACAAGAATTGAGACAAGATAAAGAAAAGAGGAATTCAGGGTGTTAAATACAGAGCTAACTGGATTTTTACATGCCAGTCTCTGCCATGCCTGGGTGTTGGGATGCTCTTTGTCACGAGTGGGCTGATTTTTCAAGAGAGGTGATTTTTCCTCAGTGCCCAACTGATATGGGAAGGGGTCCAGGAGGATTGAACATTACCCCGTCAGAACAAATCCTCAGCTACAAACAGCACATCAAACTCAGGATCAGATCTTCACAATAATTTTTTGTCAAGTGCCCTAATTCAAGTGAATTTACTGTATTTATATCTTGCCTTATTATAAGGGAGCACAAAGGGAATTTATAAATACTTGATACAGCACTCATATGTTTTGTTTAGTTTTCCTGCAGAGAATGACATTTAGGACCTTCTCTTTATTACAGGCTTCAACTTGCTTCAAAAAAAAAGCCCATGTTCATGCTAGAAAGGATCTGTCTGTAAGTTTAAAAACTCTACAGCAGGAATGCAGAGGCTCTCTAAGAAAAATCTGACTTAAGCTTCAAAAATCCTTCCAAAGCCATGTGCATCCTTCATGCACATGAATTCCACATAAAATATGCATCTTAATATGCATCTTATTTTTATAAGCTCTTGATAACTGAGGGAAATGGCAAATGTATGCTAATATAAAGTAGTTTTTGGCTTTGAGTTTGCATTGAAAGCATGTATATTCCAGCAGTATAAACAGGAAACATTTAAGACAGAGATATTCAACCCATTTATTCTGTCTCCCAGTATACCCCCTTCAATGTCAAATACTTCTATTTCAGCACTTGCCTCACACACTTTTCAGTTTTTCATTTCTAACAATTCTCAGTATTCTCTCAGGCACAGCAGGAAATTTCCAGAGTTACTGCAATGAGTCTGGAGACAAATTACAAGATTTTAAATAGGTCTATTTGTATTGACAAGACTTAAAAGACTTACTGCAATGAGTCTGGAGACAAATTACAAGATTTTAAATAGGTCTATTTGTATTGACAAGACAACTAAAATTCAATACAGCACACCTGCAGGTTTGCTCCCATGTTTTTTAAAGTCCCTACAGTTTTATCCAGAGTTTTTATAAACAGAAATGAATAAGGAAAGGTAATAAAATTAAAGCTATTTTGGAGAAAAGGACAGACTAGTCGGAGTCAAACCACTTAGGACACTCATGGTCCTTGGTCTATCATGTATGTTTTGTTGTGAGAACAGCATAATGCAAGTTTAGGTCAGAGAACAATAAGTAACGCCATAGTTTTTTTGCGGTTTTTTTTTTGGGTTTTTTTGGTTTTTTTTTTTTTTGTTGTTTTTTTTTTTTTTTTTTTTTTTGGTTTGGTTTTTGGTTTTTGGGGTTTTTTTTTGGCAGGATTAATCTTGAAACAGGACTTTCCTTTAACTCTATAGAAAAATATGTAACCATTTCAGGATCCTAAATTTATTACTTTGGGTGCAGGCAGACAGAGAAGCACAGAAATAGTATTGATATGTGTGCCATTAACCCTATAACCAATACCCCAAAACTGTTCTGTCAGTAATAAGATAAATATTCAAATTATAATATATAAATCTACCATAATTCACACACACACACACACACACATATATATATAAAATTATAATATATATCCTGCCTACATTTCCAAGAAACTTTCTGTGTAATTTGCAGTAACTACTGTTCACAAATCTCAGATTCAGGGGGGAACTTAAGATACTTTGGCTACTTCTTTAAAATACAATTAGAAAATAACAGTGAAACAATGCTGTGTTATTTATAGAGTTCACAGAGTTATTTATAACTCACAGAGCTCACTCTCTTATAAAACATCTGAATTCAAGCACCTACTGAAAAGACAAACCACTGCAGAGCTGGAATTAGTAATGATTGATTTATTTCATACAAGAAAAAATTGGGTAAAATGACACAAACTTTTTTGAAGCCATTTTGGGGGTCTTTTTCCATGCTTTCAATGTGGGGCAGCGCTGTAGCTGGCACTGCACCTTCAGCTTTTGTTAAACCAATTTTTATTTTCATCTCAGTGCATCCAAAATTGTCTCTGCTTTCAGTCTACTCTTTCATGCTGAGGTAAGCATTGCAAAGTCAAGATTACATTCCTCAAGAGAAGATGTATTTTTACTGGGTACGTACCTGTATGCTTGAGAATTAACCAGGTCAACTTCCCCCCGCCCCAATGCACCTATCAACCTAACCTCACAGTTTTCAGGCATGTGGACCCCAAACTGAAAATTAGATACAACTTCACTAGTTACCACAAGCCAGGAGTAGAAGGGGAACTGCCAAGCAAGTGTCCTGCAGGATGACCTCACAGAAGAGACAGGGACAGAAAGACAGCCACATTATCAAGAATACATTGTATTTTTCTGTCCTAGCACCCAGATATGTAAAGCTGATGGGCCTTTCAAAGCATGGATTGCCATACTCCAATGAAACCTGAAAAACTAAAAACTTTAAGTTCATATAGCTCTACTTGCTACAACCTATGTGCTTGAGATGTTATTTTCAACTTGACCCCTGAGTAACAAAAATATTAATACAAGACGTAACCTAGATTTCAAAAAGATCAGGTAGTCCAAGACACCAGATAGTCCTTGAGTGTCAAGGTCCACCAGAGTTAAAAATATTGTTGATTTCAGTGATGCAAAGTCTAGTGCTGTAACAAATGAGCCAGGGTTCTCCATACTCTATAAAGAAGAGCCATGCAAGACAAACATCATAAAACTCTACTCCCCACTCACAAAGTGATTATGGCTCCTGAGACCCAAGGATGCAGCAAGAGATTAAGCCCTTTGAACTTCCCAGAGATCAGAGGTACAGAAAATTCTCACCCAAATAAAAAAAGCTAGAAAAGTTCAGGCTTGCTACATCACAAAGGACAGTGTGGAAAAAGAAATATACCAACCTTCAAGTGCAAAAAAGTGAAATGAAGAAGGTACTGAACTGCTTTCCTTGTATAGTGAAGATAAGACAAAAAATAACAAAAGCTGAATCTTTTTGCAAGTGTTTAAGTTAGATTAGATGTTCTGAAAACTTTCTGGATATTTGACTACGGGAGCAGTGCAACTGCTTGGGGAAGTGGTGGAATCCCTGTTAACTGATTTTTCTTAAAATGAGAGTGCACAGTGGCCAGGAACGGTGCAGGTACAACCAACCCCTCTGATGCAAGAGCACAGCTGAACTAAGAGGAGACCTGCAATCCACAAACACATTAGAAATTTATTCTCCACCCACATTTACTGTGAGGCAAACCTATTGCTAACAAGCTCTTGTGTGATATTTTTCATTAACAGACCTCAATCTCTTTATAAAGACTCATAAAAAAAGGTTCAATCCAAAATATAACCAGAACGTTTTATTTAAGATCCTATACATTAATCAATGTATCCTGCATAGGGAGTTCCTCTCCATAAAATCACCCCACAAGAACCTCCAAATCGCATATTTTCTCTGAAATAACTGATGAGTTTTGGACACTGCAAGAGTGAAGTCTACAGTAATTGAATAAAAGTATAGGATCCCAAATTTAGTTCTTGTCATATAAAGTTACCATTCTGTATTTTCATCCAAAATGCAAATTTAACCAGAAGTTAATTAACGCATTTTTAAAAGTATTTTATATCTTTCAAATTGTCATTGATCCTTATGAGGAGGCAAAACAATTTCTACCCTTCGTCATCTTGATCATAACAATATTACATCCCAAAAATTAAGCTCTGTCAGCCTAACAAAGAGAAAATGAAGCAGAACTTACTTTACTGAATGTGACAAAAATGCCCAATAGCCTTTAACTACAGGAGTAGGAATACTCAGTATTTGCAATTCAAGATTTTTTTTTTCTTGGTAAGAAAACAGATAGCTCTCATAGAAAATTGAAATTATTCTTGTGTAACTAATACTATGGCCTTTGCACACTCTCTGAAGATTAGAATCATTAAAATTAATATGATTTATTTTTGTAAGAAAGCCCAGATTTTAAGCTGAAGAATATTAGAATAATGGATTTTGAAATGTGCACTCACCAGTACAATCCCCATTTGCATCCTGCTTATATCCCATGTTGCATTCACATCTGTAACTAGAGGGGGTTGGTATACAACGTCCATTCAAACAAAGGTTGGGATGGTGCTTGCAGTTGTCTATTGTCTGATTGAGTATTGCTAATATAAAAAAACCAGAATGAGAGGCAAATATTCAGATCTTCAAATGGAAGTAAATATGAATATTATACTTGGCTTCAGAAAGGATGTTGTGAGGTGCACAAACACATTAAAAGAACCTTCTTCAAAGCACTATCTGTTGACCTGACAGTAAACTAATAATAATAAACAGCTCTTGGAAATAAAAAAACACATTAGACAAACATTCTTAAACATGATTTACCATTTCTGGCTATAGCCTGATGAGCCTGTCAGTGAATTCATGGATAAATCACAATTTTGTGTGAAATTCAAAGCAATTATGTGTACCTGTCTTAATGATACTTCTTACACTTTATGATCTCTATGGTTGTGATGCCAGGGATGTGTTTATACATGTCATGAGCCATGTTTACATCCATGAGACTCCTGCCAGAAAATTATTCAGCTTGGGCTTTCAGCCAAGGTAGTGTTTCTGCAGAGTAAGTAGGTTTTACAGTTGGAAAAGAAAATACAGAAGACAATTTGCTTTAAACCCCAGTGGTTTTTGGAAAACACCTAGAAATCTGGAGTTTTATTAGTGCTGACAAAGACACCTCAACAGGGACAACACTGTAACTGAAGTCATGCAAAAATCTCTACCTTTAAACTCTTGTTGAAAAAAGGGCTCCTGTACTTCCTGATGTATCAGCTGAGGTGTTTAAAACGTGCTTGAATGGCAAAATCATTTTTAAGTGTTAAGAACACCACATCCTATCCAGACTGAGCAGTAAAAATAAAGGAAAGACAGAAGGAATAGAGTAAAAAAAAGGACCGAAACAAGTCAGAACGCAAGCACTTACTAAGCCCCGTAATGACTGGGCCACTTCCAGTGGAGATGTGACCACCTGCTCCTACCCCTGCTCCGCCCACAGCTGGGGAAAATCCGTTGTTTCCTGGGACTGGGATGAACCCAGCTCCTCTTGGTCCAAATCCATTTCCATTGCCCCCGGGATGGAACCCATTCCCTCCTGCTCCGCCACGCCAGGAGCCGCCTCGGGCAGGGGCACCGTCCACACACAGCCTGCGGTGGTCATCTGTCAGACAGGGGGGACAGAGCAGCACAGACCAGGTCAGCCTCTCACAGCCAGCTCAAAAGGAAGGCACAGTTCTCCCTGTGTGCAACAAAAACCAGGATAGCAACTCCTCCTCTCCGTGATGTCGCATCTTCCCCCTGCCACTCCGAACCTCCTTTGGTTGTAGTAAGTGTTGCTTGAGGAAAGAATAAAACGGAATGCTGTAATTTAAGGATAATTGTTAAACTGTTTGTTAAAACTGTCTTCTTGATGTGTTGCCAGCAGCACTGTAACTCACTGGTTTCTCAGAGGTGTTGATAAAGAAAATATCGTTTCATTAAGGATGCGCACTATTCCTCTCTGAGCAGAAGTGAAAGAATAATTTAAAAACTGGTGCATTCTAGTTCAAAGTAACCCAAAATGCAATGGAAAAAGAGAGCAGCTGTTCCTTTACATCAAAATTAACTATGGACCCTAAGAATCATTTCCTCTTCAAGCCTGACCACAAAATCTTCCCCATTTCCTAAAAACTATTTCTAAAGCCAATGAAAGGACATTAAACAGCCAAGAGCCAAACAAACACGGACCAAAAAGAAAAATGGTTAACAGATGGCAGTATCAGTATTAAAAATACGGAAACTAATAATAATGCAATCCATGACCTTATTTTTTTTCTGTTTAGTCTACATTTTAAAGCACTTTAAACCCCCTCAGCGACCTCCACCCAAAGCAGAATGAACAGCAAGAAGGAGAAAATAAACCAGCCAAACCAATGGGGCACTCACCAGATCCTCTGACAGGACACACCTCTGGGACAAAGCCACTGGCCCAGCAGCGGCCAGACTCACAGCAGCACTGCCTTCTGGTGAACCTCCCAGACAGCTCCTGTGCACAGCGGCCACTCTCAGATCTGGAGAAGCAGCTGCCTGCTCTCTGATCTGGCAGTCAAGTTAAAGACAAAAACCAAAAACAGTGACATTGATGCCATTTTGGTTTTACCCTTCCCCCTTTTATATATTCTCTGTATCCTTGACATACATACTTGTAGCTTTGTAGCCTCATATTGTAGCTTAGTTTCAACATTTTCCTCAGTAGAAAGACAAAAAAAATTCTAGGATGCCTGTGCTGTCTTGGTTCTCCTTAGAAACCAAGGCTGAAAACAACTTTCCAAGATAGATTTTTGTAAACAGGGCCTAGATCTCATCCTAAAGGGGGAGAATTCAGAAAGTGCTAGAACTGGGGGATATTACTTCACCAGGCAGATTCCTGATGGGGACTCTTGTCAGATGTGCTAATTTGCAGAATCTATAAAAATTGTACATGTGTTACATGGCGGGCATATCTTGGCCTTTTCTACCTGATGAATTTGTGTACTTGAGGATCCTCACATAAAGGTGCCCTTTTTATCACCCTAATTGTGTCTGATTCATATTTTTTAGGACCAGAGAAAATAGCATCAGCATGAGCTCTCAAAGCTACCTTCTCCTGTTCATCTGTGGTAAGGACAAAAATGCTTTACAAGTTGCATTAAAAAAAAAAAACAAAATCAAAACCAACCAACCAAACAAAAACCCTCACAACATCCAAACTGCACCCAATAATTACCTAACCCACGTATTCCACATCAGATTTACTGTAGGATCACACAGGTGCAGTGGCGTTAGCCTTGCATTAATCCACCATGCAATCCTAAAGTCTGCTCAATTCAATAAGGAAATATGGATGATATGAAAAACACAAAGTAACACAAACAAAAAGTATATATATTTACATATATAAAAACCCTACTATGGCAAAACCTGAGATACTTCATGTAGCAACAGCAACACCAACAAATTCATTTAATGATTTTTTTCCTTAGCTTAGATGTATCTAACTGAAAAATGCTATTCAGCTTGCTCTGCTCAATTGACTGAAAGTACAACAGAATATTTAGCAATGCCCTGTGAAAACTACTCTCCTTCAAGGACAGATGATCTTTTATTGTCAGATTAGGGCATGTGATTTTTCTGCAGCACTCATGTTTTGCGAGCTGACTTTAAAAATCAAATTGTAAAATATGCCAAGATCCGCAGAAATTTTGATCATATTGAAAATCATAGGTTTTCAGTATTCCTGAGGCTAGCCACAATGTATTTGAAGTTGGCACTCCTCAGATGAACCTGAATAGCAGAAGGTGGCTACACTGTTTAAAAAATTACTAATTTTAAATCACTTGTAGGTCTTGTGCTGCTACTTGCTTACATCATTTATCCGCAAGTCAGAAAGCCCTTCAGAATTCCTACCCCTTCCCCAGTAGGAGAACAAAGAGCTTTGATATATCTGAAATAACAAGAACCACATGAAACCTAGAAAACACATTACGGTTAGTAATTGTTAAGGCTTTATACACATGGTATGCAGTATTTATAGCTAATTGGTCAGAATGGTTTAAATCACATACTTGACACATGCACCTATATATAAGAAATCAACACATGTGGAAATAAGCAAAAGGGGGTTTCATAATGTAGGGATAGCTATTAAATAAACTGTTCTGTAAAAGGTGAAATCTAATGAAATCCAACACTTGGTTTGCTTCATTATCTGTTTCTGACAAATTAGAGGCACATCAGCATATGCTACTTAAGGAATTTTGAGTTTATTTTTGTGCCTTATGTTGACCACTAAAAGTTAAATTAACTTGTGTGAGATGGGATTTGAAGCACCAAGTAGGGATAAATGTTTGCTCCTTTAAAACCAAAGTGTGCTTAACTTTTGGGCTCAGCAAATGCAGATTCGAGAAACAAATAAAATTAACAATTCCTATGTTTGCCTGGACAACAGAGTGAGGCCCTGGGGCAGGGGGAAGTGCCAGATAGCCGGAGCACCTACCAGGGGTGCAGGATCCATCCACAGATGTGACAAAACCCTGTGGGCAGATGCAGAAATAACTCCCCACAGCATTGGAGCAAACACCACCCTCACAAATCCCGGGGATGACGCTGCATTCATCAATATCTACCAAAAAAGGAAAGGAAATGGGATAATTAGCAGAGCACTCATACTGCACTAAAAAGAGGGAAAGAGCTTTTCTGAAATGAAGTTGCTATTCAACGCTGAACAAAATATTGCTGGTGCTTACTTACTGAAAATAGTTTTGTTTGCCACCTATTGAAGGTTTTCCTTATACATGCACTGGGTGTTTAACACTTCAAGTCACAGAGTACAGGAGAGCAATCTGAGATTTCCTCCTCCTGAATGATTCAGTGCCACCTCTGAGAAGCACAGAACAGCTACAATGGAATGCCAAAATACACATCCTGCTTTCAGGCTGAAGGGAGTAGGATGGCACAGCAGCCAGCCAGGACATCTCTGGGCTTCCTGTGACCACACAAATACTGCTCATGAGATCTGACTGCTTTCTGGTCCCCTTAAGATTCCAACCGTAAGAAAGAATTTTGGCTAAGCCCTTCAAATGCAAACTAACCTTTTGATGCATTTAAATATTTCTGCTGACTGAAAGCAGAGGTCCCACTTGAACACAGAGGCAATTTTTTGTGTAAATATGTACAAAATGAGATGTCACCACACTGATAAATGAGCTGCTGTGCATAACCAGGGGCTGCCAAATTCCGAAACAATGGTCCAGCAGTGCAAAGCTGATTTGTTGCTGGCAAGTTAAAGGCAGGTGAAGAAAGTTTTTCACCACCTCTGCACAGTTGCAGGATGACCATCCTTCCGAACTGGCTACATGCAAGGAAGTTTAGCACTGTCCAGGGCTCTTGTCCAAGAATGACAGGAAGCTGGGAAGGTAAAAAAGCACTCTCCTGAAATCTAGGCAGTGATCAGAGTGGCAGGAAGACTCAACAGTCTTCTGCAAGGGGACAGAAAAACCAATTAACATGGAGAACCCGGGTGGAAGAATAAATTATTTAACTTACTAGAGCAGTAATGAGCAATTGGTTTTTTGTTTCACTGTTTTTTTTAGCCAAATCTCAGTCCCTCCTTCCCCCTCCCTGGTTTTTGCATGTGCAATTATTTCAAAATATCACTATCACCTCTGACTGGAAATTTTGAGACTTCATCTCAGGACAGGTTATTTTTAGTGAGGCTGACTGAAAATTTTACTCGTTTTCTTCCCTCCCCCCCTCCAAAACACATAAATTAATGGTCTCAGGGAAAAAGCTCCAAATATAAGTAACAGGGAATACTATATTAAGGGAGAGGAAGACTGGAGGCATTAATGGATCCAGTGCTGCACAGAGGATGGGACATCCAGTCTCAACTTGAGAAAGAATTTAAATGCATGACAAAAATATTGCAGATTTATTACCCAGTGAGTTTCTGCTTAAAAGACCTGGCCTAGATACCAGCAGTTCAGAATTTGTGGCTTTTATTGCTAGGGAAAGCAGGGTTTTGTAAGTAACTGAGTTACAAGTACCAGAAATGGGGCTCTCAACTGCCAAATTCTGGGAAAGGGTTCCTTGAAAATAGTTTTAGTCTAGAAAGTAATATTAGAAAGCAGTAATACCTGGTAGGACCAATTCTGAATAGAATACAGTCTAATGAAATTATACATTGAAGCAGGAAAATCTGAAATAGAACTATTTATTTTAAGCAATTCTTTCCATTTTGGTGCCACTTTTTTGTTTTTTGGGTATTTTTAAAAGCCTTAATCTGCTTCATATATTCTTAACCTCTTAATACCAAGAGTACATAGTAACATATCCTTTTGGAAAAGCAACAGAGGCATCCTACCTCTTTAGAGCATCTTAAATAGTAAAGGGTGTCATAACTAACTACATCTTTTTAACGAGTATGATGTATCTGCTATTCGAGAAAAGTAGAACACATTTATTAAAGCCCTGGAACACAATAAGTAATACTCCATCCCTTTTGTAAAGCAACAATCATAAGTGAAGGTTTCTCTACATTTAATTCATTTCTGAATAACCCAAATATCTAAGTTCCATTAACTCTGGGAGATAACAAGATCCTAAAAATGAATAGCATTTCATTCATGAAAACTCAATATATTGTAGACCAAAACTTTTAAGGAAAAAAAAAAAAAAAAAAAAGGGAAGGGTTTGGGGTTTTCTTTTGTTTAGCTAAGACACTACATTGGTGGACTGGATACCTGGAATTTGGTACAATCCCTGTAATGGTCTTTCCCAAATTTTTCAACTATTAGGGGTACAAAAAACACAACATGGACATTCCTACTTATTCTAACAAGAGCTGTTGTTTCCAGGAAGAGCAGCAGGAGGAAAAAAAAAAACCCTAATCCACAAAATACCTCTGGATGCTCAGGGGCAGAGGGTATACAGGGGATCTCAAATCTCTCCTTCTTAAGTAGGAGAATTGCTGTTATAGTAAAGAAGGTCTGAATAATTATGGCAAGATTCCAGCCTTTGAACATGGGAGCCTTGACTATTACTGACTCCAACTCGGATTTTGTCCTTTGTAGCCAGTAAGTAACATTTGATCTGCTTTTCCACACCTAAAAGATGGAAAGGAGTGAATTCTTAAAAAAAATTTACTTAGGTATTACTTGCAACACCACCAGAAGCAACATTTTCACTGAAAAGACATGATTTTTAAACTGACAATATTACTTAATTTTTCTGTGACTGTTGTTCTGTAGGCAAATCTCAACAAAACTCTGAGGGAATGTCCAAAATTGACTGCAAACAACGTTTTTGTTTGTATCTGAATACTGATTATAATGTAATTTGGTACCACAATTAAATTGCCAGCACATAACAAGTCAAAGCCTTTAATAACAAAATCCTCTTATCAGCACAACTTGAATGTAAAAGTACCCACTGGTTGAGTTCTGATTTCTTTCAAAGGTATGAAAAAGTCACTGAAATCAGTGAAATCTTCAGCAAACTCACAAAAACTCAGCAATTTTCTTTCTCATTATTTTAAATTATAAGGAATTGCTGCTCTTAATTGCATCAACACATTTACTGAGTAAATATGGTCTATGTTTATTAAACTACACTTATTAAAGATGGTCCGCTTAATTTTTCATCTAAGAGAGAAGAGCATTTCCTTGGTATTTTTCACTTACCCAGACTCATCAAAACTGCCACATTTCCTTCCACTCTGAAGTCACTAAGCCAAAAATTCTACCTGAACTAGAATATCTCTTTTAGAAAACAAAGAAAATCCTAGTAACTCAGCAGCAGTTATATGGTACTCAGAGCTTTTATCAAGAGTTCTACATTTTCAAAGAAAATAAACACCGTGTTTACCCACAAAAGTCAGACAGAAAAAAATATCTACTGTAAAATAGGAACAGCTAAGTAGAAAAGATGGGATGCTGCAAAGTAGAAACAAAAAGCACAGTTCAGTGATGCTATGCCTGTCCAGATGAGAAATCACAACTATCCAGCTACTTAATAATGCTCATTACCAAAGTGCTCTAATGCTCTGCATAACTCCTTCTTAGGTATGTTCTCCTATAGCATCACTTACCCTCACATTTTTGAGTTGCCTCATTCTGTTTGTGGCCCACAGGACACTTGCACTCATATGAACCTACTGAATTGATGCAGTTTCCTCCTTGGCACATTCCAGGGATAGCCTGGCACTCATCAACATCTGCAAACACAAAAAAAAGACGCAGATCTGATTACCTCACTCAAGATACATAAGTTAGTTACTTTCAGTAACTTCTGTTGCATTTCAGTAAGTTCTACTTCACTTTGAGTTTTGTTAGGTTTTTTTGTTTGGTTTTGAATTGCTGTTGTTGTTTTTGTGGTTTTTCTTTTTTTCTGCCCAGCTCTAATTTGGTTACACATAAACTACCCCATGTTTCTGTACGTTTTTATATAAAACTATTCAATAGGATATTTTTTCTGGTTGGCTTCCTTAGTACCTGTACCATGATGTTATCATCCAGGTGTTTCAGGAATCTTCTGAACCTCTTTGTTCCAGCTGTGTGGTATCCCCAGGTAACATCTGGCAAGAATATGGAACTTTTTACAGGTGGATGATCAAAGCCCTTATAAGGCACTGAAATTCCACCTGAGTTTGTGGATTACAGTCCTTCAGTTTTTATTCCTCCTGGTGCTCGTGCTATAGATAAATCTATGGTATTTGCCTTGTCCAGTCACCTGCTTTTCCATTTATGCAAGTATAATTTCTCACAGTTCAGGGAAAATGCAAACACTTTTTTGAGATTTGGGTTGGTGTTGTTTTTTTTTGGGTGTTTTTTTTTTGTTTTGTTTTGTTTTTTTTTTTTTTGTTTGTGTTTGTTTTTTTGGTTTGTTTTGGTTTGGTTTGGTTTGGTTTTTTTTTGGGTTTTGTTTTTTTTTTTTTTTTTTGGTAACCATTGGACTTGGGTTTAAGTACATTTGCTGAGAAGTTTGCATTTAGCTCCTGAGTCCAGCATACTACCATGTTCAAAATGCAACAGTTAGACTGCAAATGGATTAAGGACTTTATTAAAGGCATAGAATTTCTTTTTTCTTTTTTTTTCTCTATTTTTTTCCCTAAATAACCAGTACTTGCTTCCTGTTTACTTGGAAATCAAACATTTAATGTTTGAATACTTTAAGGAGTGGGGGGCTGGACTGGGTACTCTCCAGAGATTCCTTCCAACCCTAATTATTCTGTGAACCTTGACATGGCTTAGCAACATCTCGAGAGAAGACGGTTCCAGCATTTATTGATGCACAGCCCACCCCATAGCTCCCTACTGAGGAAAACATGTGGTGCTTGTCTTCTGACCCTGGAGCCTCAAAATGCATTTATCACACACAGTGTGCCTGTGCCTTTTCTCACTTATTAACACCTAAATTAAGTTTTCTGTGTCAGCAGATCAGTTGTTAAAAATGCATTCTGTGTCTGACACAGTTTTAGAAGTTGAATATGTCAAGGAATAGTGAATTAATAGCAGCAGCAGCAGGCTATGAACACCTCCCAGAAACAGGAAAATATCACTGGAGGCCTGAGGTGAACTAAATTTTAATCTCTATCAATTCCATTAACTTCTTTCAGTTCCTTTAAGACAGCAAATAGATTTTGAGCTTTGCTGAAGCCTGAAGAGCCAATCCAAATCATGCAATGCATCATATTTACATCATATTTAAGTGTACTTACATCATATTTAATTGTTAAGAAAGCAAGCAGATTCAGCTTTAATCCTAACTTCAATCATATATAAAAATACATACATGCTAGAAGACTGATGGGTTTTTTTGTCAGTATCACCTTTTGCTGAAAACCTAAGTTTGTTTTAACATATTATTGGTGTTTTGGGACTGAGAAAAGTCAAGAAGAACAAAAGAATTTTATTAAAAGGGTGTATTTTACCAATTGCTTCCTAAAG
The DNA here is from genome assembly GCF_026979565.1 of Vidua chalybeata. Lineage (NCBI taxonomy): Eukaryota > Metazoa > Chordata > Aves > Passeriformes > Viduidae > Vidua > Vidua chalybeata. Next base: position 64,611,999 of record NC_071570.1, on the reverse strand, counting down.
GCTGTTTTAGGATGTAAGAATTTTTTGCTTAAAATACAAGCAAATTGAAATGAAGCTTTTTTTACTATCTTTGACAGTTAGGCTAAACCACACAGAAGTTCCAGCATTATTAATTATCCACTTACTCACACTTTTAAACCTCAACCACATTAACACAAGAAACTTTTTACCATAAACAGCAAATTTGATTAATAACTCTGCATACAAAAGTTCAATATGTTACAGATTAAGCAGAATGTTTCCATGTGTTCATAGTCTAATATTTGGTAAGGGAAAAGAGACTTTGTGCTTTTGCAGAGTTTTCGTTGCAAAATGCCTTTGGGATTTGCACAGCTAACTTTAAACATGCACCTTCCCTTTCTGATCTGTGGGCTGTTTCTCAAAATAACTCTGATAAACCAAAAAAGCTCAGGAAAAATAAATCTACTCAGATGTTAGACACAAATTTTGAAGTTTTTTATTTATTATAGTAGTGACAACAATTATGCAAATTTAAAAATCTCTCTTTAATTGTGCCTGGAATATGTATGGGGAGTTTCTTTGTAATGCATCTGGCATGTGGGGACTAAAAGGTGAATTGGTCTTGAATATAATGGAAAACTCCTGGTTCTTCCTCTGCATCCTAGAAAGCAGAAATACTGCACACAGCAGAAATAATACCATAGCATTTTTCCCTGTTTTAGTAATTATTTTCACAATAGCAGGATGTGATCCTAGACTGTCAATATTTTCACTGACTCAGACACATTAATACCAAGCACCAGATTACAAAAAGAAATTAGCACTCTTCATTATGAAGTTGAACCTTCACCTGTCTTCTCTCTCTTGTCCAGTTCACCTCGGTGCCTTTAACATTTAGACAGTATATTCCTACTACAGAACAGATTTTCTTGGATTTTATCTCCTGTAATGGATATACACACTTAATCATGTCAGCAACAGAGGCAGGAAGAAGAACCTTCCTATTTTCAAAATCTACTCAGCTATGACCACTCTTCCCTCCTTAGAGCAAAAAATTAACTGCCTGCAGGGAAAAGGATGTAGGTGTGAAATGGAGCTGTTGAGGAATGCAGGGAGGATCTGAGAGAACATCGAACACAGGATTTCTGCCATTATGCTTCTCCCAAGGCCATGCAGCAGTGGCAATAAAGCTCTCTCAAGCAGAACACTGAAGTTCCTCCTGCCTGAGTTCTTGGAATGAGGGATGTCTGAACAGTTAAATTCCTTTTTAAGACCTGACTGAATAGAAACTTCCAGAGGAAAAAAAAAAAAAAAAAAAAAAAATAGTCACAATCAAACAATTTGAATTTTGATTGGTTTTGCTTCTCTTAGATTTTTAAAAGTTGTTCAGGGTAATAATGAAGTTAAGAGTACTACTACAATGTTCTATACAAGAACATTACCCAGAAAACATAATTAACCCTCAAAGGGTTAATTAAGGGTGCTAAAGACCCATTTAAGATTGAATCATGCAAATCCTTTGCAGAGTAGGAACAACTTCCTACTTGAGAGTTACAGCTTGTCAAATTTAGCTCTCTAACACATACTGAAATCATTATTCATTTTCCAACAGCAAGGCTTGCAAGTTCCACTGCTTTTGAGTTGTTCATACCAACTCCCAAACCCAGCTATCTACTGATGTAAGCCCTCACTTCAAAAATACCAAACATCTGAAGTGTGGACTGAGTGAGCCTGCTCTCCCCGATACATGACAAAGGTAGTTTTACTGAATACCAAAGAGGTTTGAGTTCCTTATATCAAAATCTCTGCAAATCTGATGTCCTCAACAGAAAGAAAAGCACTGAAAAGCAAAACAGATACGCCTGTTTGCCTCTAAAACCCTCAGAGAAAACATGTGGTTTTTTCTGACCTCTCTGTTGAGGATGGCAGCGCCCCAGAACAGGCTGCCCAGGGAGTTCTGGAGGCATTTCAACCCCACGTGGCCACACTCCTGTGTCACCTGCTCTGGGTGACTCTGCCCTGGCAGGGGGTTGGATTGGATGATGTCCAGAGGTTCCTTCCAACCCCAACCATTCTGAGATTCTGTGATCTTATTTCAACAGACTCTGCACTGCAATGTGGAGTTTGGAAAGGCACAAAGTGCCACATCCAGCCCCTTCCTGCATCCAAGTGGGCTGGTAATTCATAACAGAGCAGACACGGTGCTACCAGCCTTCTCACACCACAGAGCCCAGGTCAGGAGGAGTTACCAGTACTCAGAGCTCAAAAGAAAATGCCTCAACAGCTGGAAGGCAAAGATTATGTTAAATAAAGAAATTCTATCCCTCCCTTTTCCCCAGAGAAAGGCCAAGGATTTCTCATCTATGCCTTGCCATCACCTTGTAACGTTGTATGCTAAGCCCAGCTGGCATAAATACAACCCAAGCTCCCGATTTAGCAATTATATGTCAAAAATGTAGCAAAAATTGCGGCTGTTCAAACTTCCTTTGTTTACCCCTCACACAAAGTAGACTACCACATTGTTTCTCTGCTCCCCAGTGGAATTTAGCAACATGGTTAAACGGGTAACTATTTGCCACAGGGAATATACTGCCAGAAAAAGAAAACACAATTACTGTGGGCATGGGTGACAAAGAGCACCACTGATCTCTCACATAATTCAAATGAAACCCCAGGAGCTATGCCAGGGTCAGCCTGGCAGAGCAGTTTCAAGGACCCTTTGTATGTGGCCAAGTCATACAGTGGAGCTTGACCTGGAGATTGCAACATGCACCTCTTTTGTGGTGCACTGTTTCTGGTCCTGACACTGTTATGAAAAGTGTCTAAAACACATTAATCACTTCAAGACAAATGGCAAAACATAAACTGCTGCACGCAGGCAAGGCCTAGCTCTGACACGGGAGGAAAAACAACATCAAATATTTTTCCTCAGTATTGATTAATAATCACTTTTTCCAAGCACTTAAGCTTTGTTCTCTGGGTCCAGTAGTAAAAATCTGGAGGCAGCAAAGCACACCCAGATTTTATCCCAAAACATAGACCACACACAAGGAAAACAGCGACCTTTCAAGGGCACTGCAAGGTTTTCAGGGTGATTGTCAGAGGTGAAAGTTGTCACACAGAGAATTCCAGTCAGAGCTCACCTTGGCAGGCCCCAGTGTGGATATTTGGGATGAAGCCACGGCGGCAGGGCTGGGGCTGGGCAGGGCACATCTCACAGGGATGGCCCCAGGCCCGCCCCATGGTGGCACAGCACAGGGACTTGGTGCACACAATCCCCGTCAGCTGGCCCTGGCACATCTGCTTGTTCACCTGGGTGAAACATGGGCCTGTCCTGTAATCTGGGGGGAAAAAAAGGAAAGCTCACTGTATTATACAAGGCACTGTACTAGCAGCTGTAGAAGGAATTGTTTTTTTAATCCAATAGATATCTGTATTAAGAAAATTCCATGGAAATTTATGCTGTATCACTGCTTACAGAAGTCACATGACACCTTCCATTGAAGGTAATTACTTTCATGAGGTTATCATTCAATTTATTTCTCTCAAAAAGATACAACAAAATGAAAGGCATCTGGACACAAAATTGCTCTTAAGCATTGACAACGTATCCAGTAAAATCCCCAGTAAGCAAAAGAATTTTACAAACAAACAAGGAAACAAATAGAACACAAGATTAAGCAAACAAGGACTGGAAACTGGTTTTCTTGCGTCTAAGCTACTTCATGGTGATTTATAGGAGGGAGCTACAGACCCCACAGCAGCCACACATTTTTTCACTCCACATTGATCAGGATGCATGCCAAAAGAGTTACAGAATCATCATTCCAGCTGGAATGCCTGTTCCAAAATAGTGCTACCTACAGAGGACTGATTGGCAAACCACCACTTATTTTCAGAAGAAAACCATGAGACAACACAACCAATCCAAGCTGTATGCAGTACACTGAATAAAGCACAGAAACTACAAGAAAATAAACCTCTGGTAGAATTCCTGTGAAAAGTTGGTTTATTAACACTGTACCTGTATAAAGAAAAAACTTTTTATGCTATGAGTCAATGCAAACTGGGATCAACAATTAATTGAAATTCTCTAGGAATAAATAAAAAACAGCTTGTTGCTCTTAGCCAGATTTCACATCCTTATGGGAACTCTTAAAAAGAGAGAGGGGTGAAAAAAAGAAGAGGATGCAAGGCTTTTACTCAGACTCAGTCACATGAAAGAAGGCACAACAGTGGGGTTAAGGCTGCTCAAGATGCTGTTCCATCTTTTTTTTTTTTCCTATCAAAAGCAGGCTCCAACACCAATATATGGATAACACACTGTCTTCCACACACTTTCATTCAGGTGTAGCTAGTCCCACAGCAAGATGCAAATGGGAAAACCCTTCTTTTCTATAACTTGATACTTTCTCCCTGAAAAAAATAAGAGCTTAAACATCTTTAGAAAGCAAAAAAATGGTCTTTCCAGTGAGATATTATACTAAGCTTCCTGGGCTCTTAAAATGAAAGAAATAGATGTTCTGTTCTTAAACAGAAATAAATGTTCTGCTCCCTCTCTTTGGCAAGGGTCACTCAGGTATCAGTCTAGGAAAGACTTCTGCAGTTATTTATATACACTGGTAGTCAATTTCAGCTGGGCTTTTCACTTTATTTAAAGTCAGTCAAGTACACAAGCACAGAAATGTCTGATGATAGAAGAAGATTAAAAGATCTTAAATACTCCGTAAGGCATGCCAACTTTAGTATTTCTTGATTATCAATGCAAAACAGTCTTCAAAGTTACCCTCTGAGCTTCCCCTGTGACCATCAAGCCACAAAAATGGCACTTCTAGCAAAATAAATACACGACAAAAAGAAAATCCTGTCCTTGCTCCACACATTCAGAGTTCAGTTCTCAATGAGTGAATACCCTTTACAGTGAAATCAAATAATGACTTACTACACATCTTCAAATTCCCAAAACTTGCATTCAGCAGGTCTGAATTCCTTAGCAATCCCAGCTAATTGCAAACCTAGCAATTCCTATTCAGGAAATAAGTAGTTCTGCTGGACAGTACTGTATTTTTACAGCAGCAATTCTCCAAGACACCATTTTTTGTAGGACCAATCTTTGGATATCAGGAAGGAATCAGAGTAGGAGTAGAAATTCAAACAATATATTTCTCTGTGTAGTGGTTGGTGACCCACAGGAATATCCTGGCCAAAGATATTCTGCATTAAGAAGCTTGGAATTCTAACAGAGGAAATTAAACTTGAAACTCAAACCGGAGAATTGTGAATTGTATCTGAGTTCCTCTACCCTCCCATAAGACACAAAATGTTTGTGTGTAAACTCTGTCAAAACTAGCAATCAAAAGTACAGTTCAGAAAGTGTTCAATAGAAAGATTAGAGAATATAACCAGACACCAAAGCATGCTTGTTCAGGAGAATATGAATGAGTCAGCTACAAGAAGGACTGATACCAATACACCTATTGCTTATTATATCCTATTACACAGAAATACATGCTCTGGAAACCACCTATGCATAGGTGCCTACCCATGCCTTAATAAACAGAAAATGCATTAATCTAATGTTCCGATTCTGTAACCAAGCAATGGTTATCGGCATAAGCCTGCAGCATGGTTTCTATTCAGAAATACACTTTATAATAATATTAGCATTTTAAAATATTACTGTAACTTAATAAATTATTCTTTAAAAGTGCACCCATTTTAATAATCTTTACTTGTTCAGTTTATCCAGCATGAAGGGCAAAGGTAAAGCAACTGATTAGTGGCTGCTCTTCTATACTACCAGGAAAATAAAAGATTTTAAAATACAAGGTGAAGGCAAGCACGTTCAGGTTAATGGTAAAGTTCAGCTGTTTACACAAAGATCTGTAGTCAGACAGTAAATTTTAGATGTAGGAAACAAATGCAATAAAAATAGATGCTGTTTTGAAGATACTTTGTAGCTTCAAATGAAGCTGTGGATTTGTTTTGCACAGCCTGTCAGATTATATTATTATAATGGGTGATCAGACCTTAAAAACTCCCACTTATGAATCAGTCATCTTTTCCATATGGGTTTGCTTGTCTTATTCTTAGGTGGTTCTTCATTTGTTCCTCTGCCAGCACTGCTGATGGAATAATTTTGCCAGAAAGAACATATGTTGAACATAAGTTATAAATAATTTGTTATTCTAGAAAGGGTAACTGCTTTGGTGAAATGAGGTGATCTTCAGCACATGTGTTACACAGTTCTGTTTTTTTCAGAAAATTATATTCAATATTCACAGTGACCTGAAAAAGACAACCTTTGTCAATAACTCAAATTGTTAATATAATTAAATTTAATGAGGAATATTTTTTCCCTGGCATCAAGAAAAAAAATCACACCATGAACTTCAATATTTAACTATGCTGCAACATTTCTATTTTGTCAAAAAAGTATGTATTTTGTATTCTTGAATGGGACTATCCAACTGTTATGGTTCTTGGGATTTTTTTTTCCATTATTCCTTTTCAAAATTCTAATTCTACCTGTAATAAAAACAGTCTAGTTCACAGGAGCCTGAGACAAGGAGCTGTAATGTTGAGATTTCTAGTCTTGATTCAGTACCCTTCTATTTTAGTTTTCTTCCTCTTCCTCTGGCCAAACAAATGATTCAGATGAAGGTGTAAAAAACCTGCTGTAAACAGATATGGAATAGTCTGTCTGCCACGTGTCCTCTGTGTCTAACATCCGCTAGCTAAAAACCTGAAACATAGTGTTTAACATCCCAAATACCACCAACTGTCACTGAGGACAAAACATTAAAATATTTTGGTACACATGTAAGGATCCAATTTCTAACTGAATTTTGTGTCAACTCCTGCCCTTAAAAATTTCACCTCTTCCCAGGTAACATGAAAGAGAAAAAGTGATGCATGAAGAAAAGTAAAAAGGTAACTACACATGTTGGAATGTCCATTGCAAGCCATCCAGAAGAATGTAAAAATCTGAGTTTCTTTTCATGGGAAAGCACAGACTGAAATTTTAAATGAAAGCTCCCAATACCAAAATACTGTTCCTGTGAAAAATCCAACAGAGGTGCAGTACCAGTCTCCTGCATCCAGCCTGCAGAAGGGAAAAGCACAGTCACAAATACTGTATTTCATATCTGTGAGCACTAGAAAGATTTAGCAGGAGGGAACAGTGAAGTATCTTCCATCGTTTCTATTTTTAAAAATCCCCACAGAACCATAACTAAATAAGGAACAATGCATCTGGAAACAAGCATTTTTAACTAGAAGCTACTTAGAAGATTGATATTTCTATTACTAAAAACAAATACTGAAAATATTAAGCATGTTAATCATGAATCACATGAGGAGTGAGTAAAGGAAGGTGTCTGAGATAGGCCTTCACAGCCCCTGTCAATTAAAGAATAAGACCTAATATACCCTATTAATGTATTTCACTTCCTTACAAAGCAAATTTGCCTTTCATTGGACTTTTTAGACAATCTCACTTCCCTAAGGAATATTTAGGAAATATTAAGGAATAGATGAGAAAATAAGTAAGTTCAACTTCCATCACCTCACTTGCAGACTCAAGTACAGCAGACAGAGTATCATTATTAATTATTCATATTAGCATCTCAAAAATCCATTTCATACAGCAGCATTATTAAATTAACAATCTAATGCATTGGACCTGAATGCTGGAAAGAAGTAAATGCTGCCAGCATTACCAGGAACTTCACTCTCTTCTAAAAGAAGAATCAGCACAGTGAGTGAAAGCCCAAGAGATGCACTCTATGCCAGGGAACCTTCAGAGTGGAGACATTAAGTCTGTCCTGGCAAAGACCTGAGGTTGAATTCACCTTGCTAAAAGTTACTGCAACAGGAAACAAGATGGAGAAACAACTGTCTTTATTACAACTCTGATAGGTGGCAAATTTCCTTGTAATTTCTGCTAACACTCAGAGGTCTCCAGACATCTGAAATTGTTTTTGGCTGCTTGTTGCAGAACCTGCTTGTTGATTACTGAAGATATTTTTCAATAGAACTCTCTGAATTTTCCCCTTTGCAACATGAAATCTTCATGTTTTGATAAATGAAAGCGTAGTCAAGCTCCATCTTCCTGCAAGGGGAAATTCCATGGTATCCCATGGATTCCTACCATGGGACCATCAGGACTGGAAGAGCAAGGCATGCCCAGGTCTCCCACTGATCCTGGATAAATGACAGCATTGCCCAGACATTCCAAAGAAAGGGAGATCAGGGCTTTCCTTGAGAAACTTTTGATGTGAGTATGAAAGGGTTGGCAATACTCATAACTGTCCTTGGGTTCAGAGCACAAATCTGAAATTTATGCATATATAAATATTATTATTCTTACTCAACTCCAACATCTGCAGATCATAAGTCACAGTAATGCAAAAAGCTATTTAAACATTTTAACACATTTTTAAAGTGCGTATGTTTATTAAATATTATTTAAAATTTATCTTCCTTCAATGTTTTGATAAACTTTATATGGATATTTGGAGGGCTTTTTTCACAGTAAATGCTTAGCTGCCAACACAGAGTACACAATAAGGGACATTTCAAAGGTAACAAGAAGGTAGATGAATTGTACTTGATATAAATCAAAATAATTTTTTTTCAAAGGTGACATCCAAAAAGCTATGGTAAAAAGGACTGCTGGCTGGAAATGAAAAATGAGTCTCCTGGAATATGAAAGGGAGTTGGCAATGTTATTAATTTTCTTGGAAAAAATAATCTGTGGGCAGTACTGCTATTTAGACTGAGGAGTTCTTATAAACCTGAATAGTAAAATCAAAGCCTCCTTTCCTTGACTTTTTCTAAGAAACTTGTGTGTAAAATCCTCAATTAAGCATCTAATAGCATCATGTTTATTGTTAACATAAATCACAATATCACAAAAGTCTTTCAAACATTTAAAATTGTTGCTAACTCAAAGCTGGGACACATCCCCAGCAGGTTCTTTAGTCATTATCTCAAGTGGTCTATAAAGTTTATTTTCATATGTAATAGACAAGAAGAGCAGCTTAGTGAAAAATGGTTTTGAACATTGATGGTTTGGATGTTTTTATACAGCTGACAGCTTTCATTTTCAGGTTGAAATTTTATTACTGTTCTAGTGGTTCCACATGACCTTTTCTGACCAGCTCCTGTGATGCAAAACTTCCCATCACACAAACTCCTGTGACTGACTGGGTAACTTAACAACACACACTTCACAGCTGAGAAGGAAGTGGAAGGCAGCTGTAAATGAAAGAAGGAAAAGCCACAGGTTCAATGCAGGAATCTGTGTGAGCTTAGCAGCTTTTATGAAAATTCCAGGATCCACCAATATTTCTGTCATGTTCATTCTAAGCATATTCTCATTTTCCTCTGGCTGGAAGAGCAGCAGCTCTTTTCCAAAAGCAACAACTCCATGGTTCACACAGACATTTTTATATAACTGGTATTATGACAGTTTTAAGCAGATCTAGTCTTAGTGTAGTTATAACTGCATATCTTAATACTCTTATTAATTAAAAAGCAATTCATTATGCACACCTAAGTACGAGGGGGGGCAAAGTAGCAGATAAATAACAATATTTCTGAAATAAAATGCAATTTTGTCTAATTGATCTGAACATTGAAGAAAATGCTTCTAATACCACAGGACACAAAACATTTTGAAAAGTACACACACAAAAAAAAAAATAAGCACAGAAATAAAGAAATAGGGAAATACTTCACTTTTGTTATTTATGGAATTCAGCACCTTCCAGAATTCAAGTATTTCCTTAAAAAACTTCTTGGAACAAAATGTTTCCATGTGTAATTGAAGTATCATACACTGACTGACAGAAAATTTCAAGCATGGAATAAAAGCTGGGAGAGAAGTATTCCTGAATTTTGGTTCCAGCAAGACATCCAATTTGGTTGGAGCTCCTTGTAAATGTATATATTTCCTTATGCTTCCACAGGGTCTGCTATTATATAAAGATGGCCTGAGTTTGGACTAATGAAATCCCAACACTTAGCACACAATGTGACACAAAATGAAATACTAATCATCAGTCACTGCAAGAAGTTACAGCCTGAATCACCCCTGGGCAAATAAGAGACAAGAAAGCAAAAAAAAAAAAAATTTTTTTTGGCTTTTTGTAAGATTCAGCAGATAATATCAACTACCCTAATATGATGTTGGTACATCTTTGCTTTACAATATCTAAAGCAGTGAAGGAACTTCTTCATGCTGCCTGCTGCTCCTTCCTCTCGTGTTTCTCCTTCAAAAACACCTTACTCATCAAAACCTGGATACTGGAAAGCCAGGTAAATGCATATTAAGTTCTTCTTTCACATACCAGGAATTAAGAAGCCAGTATCTTACTCTGTGCATGCAAAAATATGCTACTTTTTTGACTATAAAATGGAAACTTGAATTATACTGTCCACAGCTTTTGGTTCCCTGCTCCATGGAGTCAGTGCTACTCAGTTCAACCTCAAAGGAACAGAATCCCAGAACCAGTGAAGAGGAAGACTTATAATTTTAAGACAGGACACCCTTTTAAGAGTATTGCTGAAAAAGGGCACCCTGCACACTCTCCCTCCCTCTCTGAAGTTGTGTCATTCTCCACAGCAAAAGCCAAGGCTTTCAGAATGCACCCATACTTACAAAATGAGAAGGGAAAATGTTTCATAACCAACGCCTGTGTAAATTAGAAAGGCATGGAAAAAGGCAGAAAGCATTCTCAGGAGACCAGAAACCCTAATAAAACCACAGACATTGAAGCTGAAAACAATCTCCTTAATTATTAACCTAAGTAGGAAAAACAACTGTTTCACACATTACCCTTAGAAAAAAAATTAAATATATATGTCTATTTAAACTGCAAGAAACATTTCCTCAGACGACTGTCTAGACTGCTGTGATAATTTGAGTTCATAATAAGCTAAAAACCCAGCCTGCTGCTATTTACTAGAGTCCTGTCTCTGTAGAGGCAGAAACACAGTTTCCGTTCTTCAGGTCTTTGCGTGTGTTCAGCAAAACCACAGGGCTTTAGAAATTTACCTCTTGGGCTTATACAAGATTTTCAGGGAGACATAAAGCTGAGTATCTTTTCACAACCAAAATATAGGAAGGAAGATAATTTATCTATCCTCTCAATACAGAAATAATTTAATCCTGTTTCTCATATAGCAAGATATTAGTCTGAGGTGGAATAAATCAGCTTACTTTTGGCACTCCATGATTTTGCAACCCTGGATGCAATGTACTCTTAACTGCCTTCAGTAAACCACTCCTGATAATACCTGGATTACTCTTTTCCATACATATTTTATTATAGCAACTACAGCTTTTAAGATAGTGCATGATTAATGCTTGTGAAGACAGATACAGTTGAAAATTTAAAGCAGATCCAATTTACAGAATTTTAAGCCTTAACATTTAATTCACTGTAAGGGAGCTTAGAACACCTATATAAACAATATATAACATTAGCACTTGCTGAATTTGACAGAAAGTTTTCCTATTTACATGAATATTTCAGATATTTTTGCATTTTCTCTGTTAAAGACACTCCCTATGGGCAAGTGCCTCAACTTCTTCTGATCTCTAACTTTCCTAGATATCCTGAAAAGAGATCAAGATTTTTTTTTCCTGGATATCTCACAAATTAATTAGCTTAATAAAGTTAATATTTTTTCTAGTTTTCAGAAGAAATAATCTTTTCTTCTGAAACTCTAACAAAGCCATCATGGCCTTGCTCATCTCTTGTGTTTTCTCTCTCCTCAAGTAATTAAACAAAAGGTGGCATTTTAGTGTATCTGACAAAGAGCAAAATTTTCACTGAGGAAAGGAAAAGATAAGACCAGACAGAATTTTTCAAAGGCGTCATCTTCCCTCTCCTCTGCAGCGTTTCTCACCCACTCATGATTTTGCTTCACTGCTCTATATTATCAGATCCTTGTTTCACTTTTCACTGAACAATCTTTAGATGCATAACATAAGCTAGTCTAAGTCCTACCTAACACATAAAAAACCCAGTATTTTATGCTCACTCCTAGACTTGTTTCTTTTCTAGGTAAGAGGAAAAAAACTACTTTTCATGTGCAGATTTTTAAAAAACAGATATATGAAGAAAAAATATATATTGGGTGTAAGTATAAGGTGTAACAGTTCTGGTAGTTCTTTCTTTCTTTTCACAGTTTAGGGCACCACAGCTACAGAGCTTCCCTTTTAAATGATTTAAACCAATGGAACATTCCCTGTGCCTGAGCTGCACTCTGGGGAAAACTCTTAAGCCCTTGGAAGAGGTCATTCAAATCCATATTTTCATTTTACTTTTCTAGACCTATTTTAAAGGCATAAAACCTCTGCTTTTAATTCTAACACAAAATGCAGCAACCCTACTTCTGTGACACTTTGGCACCTGCCTGTCCTATGCTTGAACAAACAGAGAAGTTTTGAAGACTTCAAACGCTTCAAAAGCAGCAAAATTGCTGCATTTAAGGGTTTTTACCTTTTTCTTTTGCTGATGCCAAATGAAGAGTCATTCAAATATTGGGATTTAATTAAAAAATAAAAGAAGGGAGTAAGGGAGAGACACTGACTGGAACCACAGTATTTCCTTCATCACTACTGCAATCAGCATGATCAGCATTACCCATGTCATTTTTAAACTGCTGAATGTTGTATCTTTTGCAGACATAGAAGGGAGAAATTTTCCAATGCCACCAATACTACCTTTTTCTGGATGTTTGCCTTTGAAAACCTTGTTTTTGGGGATAATGATGGACAACAGATGCAGGGAATGCAGTGCCAGAGCCCTGTAACACCACCAGGTATTGACATATGAGAGCTGGAAAACAGCTTTTTGAATCTGCCCTGCTGGAATCTATCAAGGGATGATGTGGGCTAGTATCTACAGGCCAGAACCTGCAGCAGAAAAAGGAGCTTGATGAGCAGGGACTGCACTTAAATGGCTGTGTTATTAACATCTGATGAAACCTCTAGCCTCAAAAAAAAAAAAAACAAAACAAAAAAAAACCAACAAAAAAAACCACAAAAAAATCAGAACAAAACCAAAAAAAAAAAAACCCACAAAAAAAACCAACACAAAAACACCAACAAACAACAAAACAAAATATCTAACAGGTTCTTCCAACACAGATAATGTGATCTACTGTCCTGAATCAGGTATTTACCTGTCAGATAAAGCTTTGCCTTTGCCTCTTACTGCTGCAGGTATTTGCAATTGTTATCTCTACTATTTCCAACAGGAACAGAAGCAAGCTTTTTTTAGTCTAAACTGAAGCTTCTTTTGTTATAAAAAACATGACCATTGCAGCATTTTGCTTGCAATCAGCCTTCAGCTAAGTGTTGAAAAAGCTGACAGAAATGCTTTCTAAAAAGGAGATAAAGTAGACAAGAATGTTGAAAGTTGCAAATCTTAGGAAGATTCACATTTTATAGTTATAAACTACTGCTGACTTAGTTTTAGCTAATTTTATTAAACAGAACTTAATTTATTTCAGTTAAATTAGGTTTCAGGTACATGATTTAATACTTGTATTCCCCTCAGTGACCATGAACATCATCTGTGAACTAAGCCATGTAGTTTTTAGCATGCTACAGTAAACGAATTACTTTTTTCCCTCACTCAACAGGCCTTGCACAACATCTTTATGAACCTGCAGAAAATAACCCAAGACCACATGTTCCACTTCCCAAAGGCTAAAATTGGACTGAAGATTAATTAAACTGATGTTTAGCAGGTCAGTCTTTCACTTACTCTACACTGAAAGAAAAGAAACAGGAAGACCATAAAAAAAAACCTCTATTCTGGCTTAGGATGATAGCAGCCATTAATAAAGGGAAAAAAAACAAAATAAAACAAAAAAACCCACAACAAAATTAAAAAGCTACCTTCCCAAGACTCTCACAAAAAGAGATGAGCTTGCTGATCAAAAAAACATTTTTGCTGTTAAGCAGCTCATGGTACTGCTGGCATCAACAGATAGGAAAAGCTGTGTAAAGTTAAGAGGTCTTCTAAATGCCTGTCAGAAGTAGTTTCTTAAGGAATTACATTTTCTGTTTCCTCATTTAGACCTGATCGCTTTCGCTTGATCACACACAAGCATCTTCAGCAACACTGCAGACTAAATATATACTAGATTTCTTCTTTATAATAAAATTGTATTTGAGAAGTTGACTCCTATACAAATCTGTGTCAGTTTGCTGTGCTAGCTTAATTTTAAACACATGTATTATCCCCAAACATCTCTATAACCCCTGTCCCATCAGCTGCTTCAGTGTGTGTCCACTTCAGTTCTGTATTATTCTTTACTCTTTTGCCTCAGTTACTACAGTCTCACTCAGTTACTACACACTAACAAGTACAGGATGCTTTTTGCTTCGTCCTGCTTGTTTCCCTGTGCTGTTGGTAGCTTTTCCATCCACTGCCAAGCTTGAAGAAAAACTCTATCTCATATTGCATTCACAAAATTTTAGTCTCCCAGAATGGTTTGGGTTGGAAGGGACCTTAAAGCCCACCCAGTGCTACCCCTGCCATGGCAGGGACACCTTCCACTGTCCCAGGCTGGTCCCAGCCCCAGAGTCCAGCCTGGCCTTGGGCACTGCCAGGGATCCAGGGACAGCCACAGCTGCTCTGGGCACCCAGTGCCAGGGCCTGCCCACCCTGCCAGGGAACAATTCCCAATATCCCATCTAACCCTGCCCTCTGGCAGTTTAAAGCCATCACCCTTGTCCTAACCCTACCTACCCTTGTAAAAAATCCCTCTTCAGATGTGTTTTAGACCCCCTTTAGGCATTGGAAAGCTGCTACTCAAATACTGCACTTCCTTAATTTTCCCCATTTCTTACCTGCCAAAGCTTGATAACTTTACCTGAAATTCTCTTCCCTCTGCAAATGGATGTTTTTCCCCAGCTACACATTTCTACTCATTCCAAACCCTTTTACTTCCCATTATGAGCCATTTATTATAGAGTAAACAAGAACTGTTCTTCCACCCTCTATATGGGATGAAGGCAAATTACATCAGTGACAAGATTTGCCTTTCTCACTTCTCCCCTTTATCCCGTGATAAAGAAGGAAGAAAATACCCTTGCTCTTCCACAGCTTCATATCTCTCAAGACTATAAATTTTAAAAAATGCACAGACCATGAGCAGTGATACAACTATCATTTACAATGTTGAGAAACCAAAGGAATTGGTCATGTTAGGAAAAAAATTGTCCTTATACACACAACTGAGAATGAGGTCTCTTGTTCTGTTGCTCTTTCTTTTTTCCATTCTTTTGCTCAACTGCAAAAATTTCAAGATCTTTGTTTTCCCCTTTAAAACACCACACAAAAATCTTGGATCCTGTGGGCTTACAAACCAAAGACAAGCAGCTGACCAAAGACCAGATTTGACAGGAAATGTAAGAGGTACATATCAGAAAAAAAGCAGGAACTCCCAAACAGGTTTTTCTCTCTTTTTAACCCAGCAGAAAGCCTCAAGTTAAATACTCTGATCATGCCAGTCATCAGTTACTGCTCAGCCTCCTGTCTCCAGCCCGGAAATTAGTTTGCTCAGAGCCCAGATAGCTGAAAAACCAACCACATTTTATCAATTTTATCATACAGCTTAGGCTGGAAGGCCAAGCTGAAGGAAACCTACACATGTTCTGTATTAGAAAGAAAATACCTAATTTTAAAGAACTTAATTTATAGAACCATAAAAAGTATGCATTAAAAACACAATGATGTAAATAAAAATTACAAAACAACGTCTCTTATAACTTTGAGGCGATTTGCAAGGGAAGTTCACATATCCTTAAACCATAAAATTTTACTCAGAGTTATGAACTGCTGCTAAATTCAGTTTAAAATTAAACCACTGAGACACTTGCTGTAAAATATTACAGGCAGCTATGGCAACCCACAGATGAAGAAATCACTGCATTCTGTTATTTATTGGAAAGCATAAAACATTACATTAAAAGCATAAATTACAAATTACTGTTGTACTAAATAGGCATTTAAGGCATCTTTTACAGTACTTTCATGTGCTCCACCTCATCTAAAGAATAAACAAAACAAGCACTTAGATACTTTTTAAAGTTATTATCATGATATACTATAGAAATCATCTTTTTTTAACTGAAAAATAATAAAATAAATTAGTAACTTCTTTATTTGAATATGAGAAGGTCTATGGAACACCAAGATCAGGCAAAATTTTACCTATCCGTGTCAAAGCTGTAAAAAGCATGTTATATTAGATGAGATATATTAGATAGTTTTTATATATGCAATTATATATGCTATATTTTATTGACAGTGACAGAAAGAAATTTGGCTTACTACCTCCAATTTCAAGCAATTAAAATGTAAACCTCTAAATGAAATAACTAAATTTTCAAATACCCACAAAAGGCAGATGAACTCTTGCAGAACAAGAGCACTCTACACAAAATTGAAAACCTAGTACTTTCAAGGAGAGCTGGGAAAATGGATGCCAAAACACTGATGTTTAAATTTCTGTACAGGGCTTGAATTCTGCAGCTAAAGATTTCACAATGAATGGTAAGAAAGCAAACCTAAACCCTTTCATATTCACAAAAGTTAAGTTGCAACACCCACATGTAGTAGAATCTTTTAAGCTTTGAAGGTCAAACTATTTAAAGTACAAATATCATTACTAAAAGCTCTGAGCCATCATCACAGCTAGAATCTGTCATATGCATTAATATGATTTCACCACCCTGAATGTAGTCAGAGAACAGAAGCAAATCATAACTAAGAATGATTTTTTTTTTAAATCTGGGACAAAAAGCAAGATTGTTAAGTTGTCTGGAAATAAATAAAAAGCATTTCTGAATGCAATCAACTAAATTAAAAAAAAAAAAAAAAAAAACATTTTGAATATTGCAATTCTATCATACCATAGTTCAGTTAGAAGTATAATCCACCTTAGACACATAGCCCAGACTGCAGAATTTGCAATGGTAAAATCCATCAGAAGTAAGGCTCAAATTATAAATTACCCTAACCTTGTCCAATCCCTTGAAAATCCATTCTAAGCAGAAAGACTTGGTAACAGGTATACATTGTGCATGGACATATCTCTGAATGGCTATAAAACAGCTCTAAGTAGTAACAAACTTTTAACAAAATACTACTTCTTATTTCTCCACTAACCAAACTGTGTATGATTTGAGTCCTTGTGCTTGCTTCAGAAGAAGCAACTACAGGAAATGGGGTAAATAGAAAACTGTAAATCAGGTTTTAAGAATGAAAACAACAACAAGCTAGAGACAAACAAACTGATCCTTTACATTTCTCTCATGCTTGTGATACCTAGTGGGTGTATAAACCAGCCTGGAATTGCAAACAGAAACTCCTGCTTTTTCAGAATTTGGGTTTTTAGTTCCTTTACCTCCAGGGAAATTATTTCCATTTCACAGTTAACAAATGCTAAAAAAAAAATTAAAATACATAAAAAAGGTGCAAGGTGATTTTTCCAAACTTACGCTCAGAACTCTGAGCATTTCACTGCTGAATTTGAAAAAAGGGAATTCCACAGGACTCCCTTCAGAAGCCACCTCTGAGATGCATTGTGGAATAAGAATGGGTTTAGGAAGATACCTGTACTAGGGTAATTGGTTATTTTTCAGTCTTTCCCTGACTTCCTCCCAGAATAAATTACTTCCCAAGTTCTTCTTATGAAAGAGGTGTTATACAGAAAAAAAAAAAATCCTTCAATTATCTAGACTTACCCAATCCCAACACCACCAGCAATTTTGCTGGATTGTTATTTCATGTAGCAGAGAGCAGAAGACATCTAATCTTTTAACTATTATGTGGACAAAATATGCAGCCTAAATGAGCTGAATTTCCTACCAGTTAGGTTTTGGACATGTCAATTTTTAATGTGTCTGCCAAACTAAAAACAAAAAAAGGAAGACATTTTCTAAAATTACAAATAATAAGTGGTTTACTGAAAGTTTACTGGCTGAAAATACACAGTGTAAAACACATACACACAGCATTTTTTTGTATACAACTACTCACAGTTTCCTTCCTTAAATTTCTTTTACCTCTTTGGCACTGAGGGCCAGTGAAGCCATAGACGCAAGCACAACGATTGGGTCCAACACACCGTCCTCCATTCTGACAACCACTCTCACAGACAGCTTCAATTAACAAAACAAACAAAAAGGTTAATAATATCATGGCAATGACATTTCAAGATTAACATATGCGTCATTTTAAAAATATTCATTTTTCACCCACTGCTCTGTCTTCCTAGGCCTGAGGATGGAGCTGATCTCCCTCCTACCACCCCCACCAGCAATGGCTGTGCAAACCAAATTCCATCAGTACCTGCTCATATTAACTGCAAACAGCTGCTCAGCAGAGGTTCAGCACAGATCAACAGCACATGTTCAACTTCAGTGTGTTTTAATCAACTGAGCAGCTCTAGTCACTCATAAGAACTTATTATCCCTCACTGAAGTTACCTATCCATCAAACCTCAACTATTTTTTGGGCATCTTAAGTTGTGTTGTTCAGTCATAACAGCAAAAAAACCTCTTGAGAAGAGAAAGGAGTCCAAGAGAGAGATAATCATCTTTCAGTTTATGCTGCTGGAAGGAGGAGTGATGTTTAGAAGCAAAGTAACTCATCATTTTTACATGAAAAAACTCATCATTTTTTACCTGAAAAAACCACTTGTTTCTTAAAAGATCCTGACAAAATTTTTTTTGTGGTGAGGGAGGAAGCTGGGTGAGGTGAAAGGGTTATAAATCCACAGTGCATTTAGATGAGAAAGATATTTCACTGTCATGGGACTTCAGAGCACCCACTCATAATCTTTACCAATGGTCTGAATCAAGCACAAAGCTTCCTGCCAGACCACTGAATTTTCTCAGTTCAAAATGAAGACGGTTCTTCAGAGAGGCTGAAAAACACCATTAAAAGAGTCCCTTAACCAACTCGCTTCAGCTACTTTCTGACTCATTGCTTCAGGTCATTGCTTCTAAATTGTCCAAAATTAGCACATGTTCCAAATCAAAATATTTCAGATACAGGACAGTCACAACATTTTTAAAACTTTAAATTTTTGGTCTCGAAGTCATTAGGCTGCCTTCCTAAACATGTCTCCTCAGTTTGGATGTGGTATTTGTAACACATATGAGTATCCAGGGCAAAAGACCCTCAGAAACCAAGAGAAGGTAATAATTTAAAACTGAAAAAAGGTATACATGACTCCTGTATCATAGTGGAGAGGATAAAATATACTGTTTTGTGGAAATGTAATAAAGCCTTACTTCTTACCAAGACCCACCAAACAACATTACCTTTTCCAGAGAATGTACACATAAAATGAAGATATTTTGCTGCATGTGTTACACTACTGAATTAATGGACAATGGCATTTCAGCAAGACAGTTAAACAGATTATATACAAATAATTTTTTCTAAATAGAAATAAAAAACATATTTACATTTTTAAGACTGTCAAAGAGACACATATTCATAATCCTGCTTGAAATTTTAACCACATGATACACTGAAACCAATTTCCAGAGGTTGTTCAGATTTTCTGGATTGCTTCAGGGTCACAGCTGAATTGAAAATTCAAATATCTTTTTATTTATTCACTGGAAATTTGCCTTGTCTGAGAGCATTCAGGTGCTGACCCAATATTTTAACAAAAGTAGGAAAGGACCAGCAACCCTTAATACAAAATTTCACTGTGGCTAGGGTCACAGGTCAGGATTACAACTATTTGCCAAAATTTTAGAGAGTTGTATCCAGTTAAAGCAAGAACAAGACTGTTTTCCAGTATTTATAAAAATGACTATGACAAAAAAATATCTTCCACAATATTCAGTCCATCTGGTTTTTTCAGAGCTGCCGTCTGTCTCTAGTTCTTTCAGACTGCTTTATGCAATTAATGTCTCTCCTAATTGGTAATCAGCTAATTTGAGAATACACTTTGAGTCTTTCTTCATCCCTGCAGCCTTTAGGGACTTTTATTGTTTGCTAAATTGCTACAGCTTGTAAACACTGTGGTGTTATAGGTAAAGCTTGGCAAATAATTCACTTTCTAGTTTGTCTGCCAACCCAAAAAGGTATCCAATAGCTTGAGCCATATTTAATCCTTTTTTCCTTAGACTAAGTAGAAAACAGAAAAACATTCTTCAACCCAGTAGTGAGACTACTGTTCTGAGGTAGAGAAAACTTTGTTAAAAGAGAATGAAAAACTAGTGAACATCTGGTATGAAGAGTGGGATGCACAGTGATGTTGCTCCCCAAGGGTTTTCCAAAACCTCTCGGTGAATCCAATCTGTAACTTGAATTTTAGAGAACACAAAAGCACTTCATGCAGGAAATGACTGCCAGACAAACAGCACACCTCAAACCAAGCATTTCTTTCAGGTGTTTCACTGTACTTCAATCAAACTGGCTGTGACTTACGCTGCTCACAGTGGGCACCAGAGAAGCCCTTCTGGCACTGGCACAGCTCATCCCTGCACATCCCACCGTTCCTGCAGCTGATGCTGCACTGCTGTGCTGCAGAGACACCCAAAATCAGCCAAAAGCACCACAAACGAATGGGCTTTTACAGTCTTTAAAATGGGATCTGAATGATGGGCTTTGTACCATCTAAGCTACACATTTTAAGTGTATACTCATGGAGAGGTTTTCTCGAGTTTTTCATGATTATGTTTTAACTGGAACTTTCAATTGCATTGGAAACTGTACAATTTTAATTTCTTACCAAAATGGACTCAGTGAAAATGTAAATACCACACACATTCATTTGTAAACTTCCTTCTCTCTTTAAGTGTATTTTATTTAAATTTGTCACACAGAATGAACAGGCATGTGTGGTATAACAAACTTGATAAAGAACTTGAGGTGTTTTACCTAAGCATAAATTACACTTGCATATGCAGTAATGAGAAGTTATTTTTAAGGAAATTGGCATTTTTGTCATTGAAACTTGAAGAGAATGACTTTCAAAGAAATCTCTAATGAAAACACAGTAAGTCCTTACCAGGTCTTGATCCACATGTGGGTGATATCTGCCCATTGGCACAAGTGCACATGTTGGGACGGGAACAAAATCCGTTACCACAGCTATTTCTGCAAATTGCTGAGGAAGAACACAGAAAGAGAGTGACAGGGATTAACAGCAACCTGAAGCTTAAACCTGAAGAAAAGAAAAAAAAAAAAAACAAACAACAACACTTGAAAACTCACTTCATTGGGACAACTATTACACATGCAAAAGTAATTTTAAGTTAAATAAAGCTAACTGAATTTTGGCATAATCAGTATCTCTTGAAAAATTTGAAGACAATCAGAACTAGATCAGGCATATTCAAACATTGACCTGACCACTGAAACCAGGTAATCAAGTCTTTCCCCAATTAGAAATACCAGCCAATCATGCAGGCAATGTAAAATCATTAAAAATATGTCTTTTAGACCACAAGACTTATGAGAAAACATTACCAAGAACCCAAGATTTGAAGGAATATAAACAATGCCAATTTATTTTATGGGCTTCACTCTTATAATCACCATTTTGAAGGCATTTTAGGGTCTTTCTTTTTTCTTTTCCTAAGATTATCTGCCCTTTACCCAAAGCAGTTTTGTGGGAAGTCCATGTGCAAATGCTGGACTTTGCAGATTTTGTGGGTCTTCCCTAAATATAGTTTCCTGTACTCATATAGCTCCCACACTTTTATTAAAAAACTAACCATAAAATCCCCAGGAAAGCTTATGTACCCCACGTGTGTGTGTGTCACATGCCTGACCTTGTGCCATCCCCCTGATGACCCAGAGTCCTGCCTTCCCTTCTCACTCACCATCCAGCACAGCTCCAATGAAGAAAGGAGTGACAGAACCACAAGAAAAAGAGCTAAAACTCAAAATTAGTCTAAAGCAGATCCAGATTAATACATCAAATTAATCTCCTCAAGTAACAAATGAATCAAAAGAGAGCCTGAGGCAGTAAGAGCCACTATAGCACAAAGCAGGAGGACTTCAAAAATACATATATTGTGCAACAGACAACTTGTATAGCAAAAAATCCTCAAAACCAAACAAATACCACCAACAAAAATACCCCAAGAATCACAATTTCTTTGTAAATAGGCCTAGAGTTTTGTGAGAACCAAATAATCTGGCAGCACATCTCCACTGAAGGACTACAATGGAACAAATACCTTGAGGTGATCACGTGCCACACCACTCTTTGGGCATCAAAAAGATGCAAAACACATCGTCTACACTTATCATTAAATTCTGCTACAATTATGTCCCAAACGTGAAGGTATGACAGGTCAAAGAGTTTGTGGGATTTTTCTGTTTAGCTGGAATTAGAGACGTACCATGGACTGACTTAAAATACTATTCCATAAGCAGAAGTAAAAGTGAGAAACAGGAGTTGGATTTAGAGCACTTGACAAGCACCAGAAATGGGGCTGGTTTTTTATATTCCTGTTCAGTCCATCTTTATACACCACAAGGTCAATCTCCTGATAAAGCAAGGTTTACATTTAGTCCATTTGTTAATTTATTATCCATTAAGGAGTAATTTTTTCACCAACTGAAAGCCCTAGACCTTAAGGCATATCCTAAATATGCTTTCATCAGAACAGTTTACTCTGTATAACAAAAGAGTAAAAGTAAGCAGACCTTTGGTTTTTAGATAAAAGATCACTTTTAATCATAAATGTGCCACAGACCACCAACAACCACCACCACATCATCAGCTTGAAACACTGTCAGGTTAGTCAGAATGGTTTCTTTTTCACCTACCACTGGCTCATAGATTTCTCCTCATGAAAAACCACTTTAAAATCACCAGTTACAAGATGCATCCATTATAATCAGCACATCTCCAATAGGAAGTTTGACAGCTTGTCCAGCATCCTGTGCAGGAGGCTTTTTCTAGGTGAAGAACTCTAGCTAAAGGGAATGTCATCTCCACAGACATTAAATGTGAGCATGTAAATCTGTACACTTAAACCTTCACCAAAAGCAGAAACAGAAAACTGTCACAGATAATATTTGGTCTGCCAAAATCACTCACCCTATAAACACATCAGAAAGTGCAATTTTCTTTTCAATTGCTTACTGCAATTAGAGTACAGTAAATTAAAAATAAATCAAATATTATTGTGGATGTGGGCAGACCTGAGACCAAGGCCTTTAAGAAGGCACTGAGAGTCACAATTTAGAGGATATTTTGTAAGGATTGCTGAAAGCCCCTAAACATATTTGAGCCAGACACACAGCTGAATCTGAAAAGCCTCTCAACAGCAAAATAGGCAGCCTAAATCCTTCTTAAAATCTCTATTTTACATTAAAGTAAACCAGTATTGAAAGAGTTAATAAATGTGAACAGGACATTTTGAGGAACTCCTTGGATACCACACTGGCATTAATAAAATGATCTTCCTCTGAATGGCACCATTATTCATTTGGCACCATATCCTGGGAAATTCTGGGTCAGTTTGTGGTGAAAATAAGTGTTACATGGCACAGTTATCCCCAATATTAGCTAGTAAAGTTTAACCATGTAAAACCAAAAGATGTGAACAGGTGAGGGAGGCCTGGAATCATAAAGAAAAGCCACCAAAGGTCAAAAGTTTGGCAGACCTAGGCTTATCACCCTTCCCTTGCCCAGTTTCATCCTGCATGCCTGCAGTTTATCAGATGGATAACTGCAAACACCTACACTGCTTGCATAAAGAGCAGTTATGTTCTTGAACCTGGATTCTGAAGTCCAGCATACTTATTAACAAAACAGACAGTGACAGGCTAGATTAAATGGCAACAGAGTACAAATTTAAGGTCTGAAGGAATTTGTCTACTATCAACTGTTACCTAACAGAAAGTTAAGCTTCATTTTCTTTTCCATGGCAAATATCCCCAAAGACATCATCCCACCAAAGCCCATTCCCACACACAGAGCTTTAGAGCTTTTTTCCTTCTTCATTTTTTTTGCCATGCCATGTATGTCAAAAATCACATCTGCCAGCACAGTACCTACCAAGACCAGCCAGTAGCCAGTCTACATGCCTGACAGCCATCAAAACACAGCTAAAAATAACAGACAAGAGAGTAAGCATCCCAGGTATAAAGAAGTTTTCTATTTGATAGTAATTCCAAGTTTCAGAGAGCTTCAAGATCTGATTTGTTTACATCAAGAACTTTTGGCCTTTTTTTTCCCTTTTATTACAGTTCAGTATTTGATTTGACAATTTTTTTTTCCTTCGCTGTCGTGGGTTTTCTTTAAAAACCAGGTGGAGATGTGTCTCTTATGAACATCCCAAGGTCATTGGACAGTCCTTCAGTTACAACAAATGTGAACCTGTAACTCCATCTTGGTTAGTCTTTTTCCCCCCTTTCCTTTTTTCCGTTATTTCTAAAAATAACATGAATTATGGAACTGAACTGGCTTTTCTCATGCTGAATAAACAGGGACTCATAGAAGAATATTGACTTTTATTTTTACCCCTTGAGCAGTAGAAGCGGTCAGACACTTACGAACAATGCATTGATTTCCTCCAGAAAGTGTTTTCCATCCAGGGCAACAGTAGGAGCGAAATCTAGAACCACAGACATTTGGCCTGCAACACAGACAAATCAGTAAATGCGTATGGGAAAATAGGAAGCACTCTAAAGAGAATTTAATGTTTTACATACATACACAGGAAGAATCCAGCTGCATAAAACAAACAAAAACTGCATAGTGAAGTTGTCTACAAAAAAAAAAAATCTCCCCAAAGGAAAAAAAATCTTCCTCCAAGGCATTTCATTTTGTGTTAGTTCAACTGATTAGTGTAAAGAAGAGAGGTAGATGAGGCAAGAGCAGGCCACATTTATCCTTCTTGCAACAACTGAGGATATGGAAGGGATGAGATTGATTCTTCTTTCATTCAAAGTCTGAGAAGCACTGCCATAAAAACGGGCTTGTTGCTGTCATCTGACACTAGACACAAGCGATGCCTGCTCGTAAGGATACATAAACTCAAAATACCAAGAAGTCCCTGAAACATCAGAAGAAGAAAACCAAACCAAACTCTGCATCATTTCTTTGTAGAAAGTCCCCAAAGAAGTGAGCAGCAAAGTATCTCAGTATCGAAAGACGCTGGACCAAGGGAGCCAAATGAGGTCAATTCGTTAGCTGTAAAATAGGCCCCCCACAAGGTCTGCTTTTAGTTAAATTGCACTAATTAGGAAGCCAGATTCCACAGGCAAACTCCCAGCTTAGAGAACCGCGAGTCCTCAGCCTCAAAGAGACGGGAAAGGGGAGCAGCACCGGGGGCACACACCGACACGGGCTCTGGCTGGGGAGATGCCCTGGGGAGCAAACAGGCGGCGGGGAAGGGGGTTTCAGCCTTGCCCCTACCCTCGGAGCGCGTCCTGCTGTCCTCGCCTGCGGACCCGACCGGCGGCGCTCCCGGCCCAGTCCTCCCGGTGCCCGGCGGCGGTGGCCAAGGAGCCACCCGCTCCTGAGGGAGCGCGGGGCGCCGGCCGATGCTGCTGCTGCTGCTGCTGTCGCTGCTGTCTCCCGGCCGCTCCCTGCGCGCACAGCGCCAGGCAGCCCAGCCACAGCGACAAGAAGCAGCAGCGCTGCGCCCAGAGCCGCCGCCGCCTGCCCATGCTGCGGCTATCCCGGCGGGAAGCGCGCCGGCAGCCGCGGGCGGGAGCGCCGGTCCCCCACCGCCCTCAGCGGGCACGGGGCAGCTGCCGAGCGGCGAGAGGCTTCAGCCTGCCCGGCCGGTGCCAGCAAAGGCCGGGGTCCACGTTGTTCGCACCCACCCCTCTGCGGAGAGGGGCGAAAAAGAGGTGAATAAAAGCAGAGTAGGTTGGGATTTTCTCTCCCTCTCCACCGCCCTCCTGCCCCTCCGCCGCAACAGGAAATCCAAGAGAACCGCGCTGAATTTTCCCTTAAAAAATAAGAACCAGACGATAATTAACCGCGGCTAAATAAACGTGCTGAGGCAGAGTGAGAAGGGAGCGAAAAGCCCCTGCCCAGCGCCAGGGGCGGATTTACAGCGAAGGGAGGCGGAGGAGGGGCCGGTGCCGCCGGGCCGCTGAGGGGCTGGGGAGGGGGAGAGGAAGGGAGGGAGGGGGCCGGGAAGAGGGGATGGAGGAGAGGAGAGGAGGAGAGGGACGGGACTGGCAGCCGGCGGCTGCTGGAGGGAACGTGGGGGTCTCGGAGAGCGAGCGGTGCAGGTAGAGCTGGTCCCAAAGGCAGTTCAGCGCCTTCCTTCGGTTCTTCCTAAGCTCCGGGAATTACGCCGTGGGATGGACGCAAAAGCCCTCTCTGGGACTGCACACGGGGCTCCCAAAGGTGCTGGTCCCGGTGCTGGCCGGACCCCCACACCTGCCGCGCTAGCTGGGTCTGGCACAGGAGCGCTGGGCTCCTGCGAGAGCTCCTTCCCCGCTCGCATCAGCTCAGCATCAAGGGTTGGTGCTTCCGCCATCGCGAGCGGGAATGTGTGGTGCTGGAATAATTGGCGCTTCCCTTCAGGAGCAGTTTTTGTAGGTTCTCACCTGAAAAATTTAATTTTTCTCCGCTTGCTGTTTCTCCCTACATAGCCATCCCCCCCAAAAAAAAGCCCCTGGCTTAGGAAATTTGCTGCTTGCTCTTTAAGGCCAAGAGCATGTGTCGAATAGTTAGGCACCGGTGGGAACAAACAAAAGCAGTGAAAACAAAAACGTGGCCCTGCTGACAGTCCCCGAGTGCTGGCTGCTGGTCATTGTGATAACAACAGGTCACAATCTGGTTTTGTCATCTGAGAGGATTTATCCCTTTGAAGTGCAGCTCAGAACCTCACCATACAGCCCATGGCATACAGTGGCAACCTGGAAACTTTAGGGTTTTTTGTCTTTTGGAACATGTCACAGCTTTATGTAGCTCCACGCGCATATTATCTGTGACTTCTAGGGGTGAGAAGCAGGAGCCACATTTTGTTATCTCTGAAACAAAACCCAAGTAGCCAAGAGGTCACAGAGCCACTTTCTTGCTCCACTTTCTGCCCTGCTTTGATGGTCCTAACAGACCATCAGTGCCTCTAACAGACCTGTTTGCTGACAAATCAGAAGCTGATTTTGTTTAAATTTGTAAATTTAGCAGAAGTAATTTGTGTGAGAGGATCCCAGTGTTTAAAGATCTTGAGAAATGAAAAGTATTTTAGGAAGACAACTGGATAGGAGAGTTCAGCAACCCCCTGATTATGAGTGAGATTTGGAATTTATTTCAAACAGAAGCTGTTAAACCTGTCATGAATGAAATGCAGCTAAGAGTCAGGGAAAGAGAAGGATTCCATGGCACTTTGGGTGAATAACTATCTCCAGAATAAATAGATAGGACACAAGGAATCAAAAGGAAAGAACTGATTTGAGATAAGATCAGGGTCTTGGATATCAGGAGGCACAGTGATAAAGAGGCAATTCCCAAAAGTTAAACACAGCACATCTGGAAAAAGACAACACTAAAAAATCTTGAAGGGGAAAAAAACCAAACAATGAAACAAATAACCAACACCCCAAAAAAGTTAGGCAATTACACAGCAAGGGTGGCCTAGAAATTAGAGCATGGGAAAGTTACAACTTAAAGCCAAGAGAGACATAATTTTAAACTGGAATTACTGAGTAGAGCAACAAAAGCAAAGTCAGCAGCTACCAGTGATTTGTAAAGTGATTTGTAAGGCTCAAGAGACCTTCTTGCACTCAAATCCAAAGAGGACTTATGGAGCCCCTTGCTAGATTTTTTGAAAGGAACTAGCACACAAAACTGTAAAACATTCAATGGGCAAGATTGGGCAAGATGTCTTTTGATAAGTTTGGTCTTTGTAAATATGAATAGAAATTAATGCTTACCAAGAAAGCTGTCTTTGTTAAAATGGGCATCATAAATACTTTTTGTGGGTAAAAGACACAGACCAGACATGGTTTAAAATAATGATTATGATCTGATCATTCATATTAGAACTACACGTGTTAAATTTGGAACAGCTGCCCATAAAAGCCACTGCTATGGTAAAGGAGGGAAAATCTCTGCCAAAGGGCTTGGGTTCTTTAGCTAGCAGCAGTTCTCTTAGAAATATGGAAGGAAATTACTAGGAAAAAAGTGCAACATGATAGATACAATTAAGAGTTTCTTGGATAAAACAGGAACACAACTCTGCATTTGAAAAAGTAGAACCTAAGACTATAAGTACTTGTGCGGATTAAACTAGATTTCTTTAGGAAAAATTGTATGTTATATCTCCCAGCTCTTCGGAAGCATTTGCATCTGCTGATGCCAGAGATTCTCTCCCATCTTGTTCCCTGACTGTTGTAAAATGGAAAAGCTTCTTTCATAGAGGATGTCATGATATATTGGCATCACATAGCTGATGCAGAAGGATGAGTGATGTCTCTTTTGCTCTGCTTGAACCTCCACTTTAAGTCTGGCCAATTCCAATAACAATTGTTCAAAATGTTATATACAGTGAATAATCAGAAACATGCAAGTGTCCATCTGCATACAGAAAATTTTTCCAGAGAAAAACTAGTAACATAGATTATTATTTTATCTGCATTTTTCCCAAGTGATTACATTTTCTTCCCAAACAAGGGTGGGAGATAATTTTAAGTAAAGCCAGTCATATTATTTTGACATTTTGAAACAGAGTAAAAACATAGACCATCATTTTGCTAACAAAGGATCCAATTAAACTAGAGTCAGTGGGTGTAAATAATTTCTTACTGTGCTGAAAATTATGTTTCTCAATGGTGACATTGATTTTACAAGTAAAAGCATTCTCAGTTCTTCATTACGTGAATCAACAAAAGCACCCAGTGGTGGATGTCTAGACCAGTACAGGTATTGAAAGTAGAAGTGACAAGACAATGTAAACATTTATTTTCAGCTGTTCCCTCTTCCCCACTGAACTGAATCCACACCTCTGCATGTTCAGTGCATGCCCAACCTTCAACTGGTAAATACCTCTGGCATCTTCACCATAGATCTGTTTTAAAAGTATTTTTGGAAACGACCTTGGAAACTCATTTGATTAAACCTCTCTGCTCTAAAGCAAAAAGAAAAGAAAACCATTTAACCTGTACCTTAAGCACAAGAATTCTGCACAGCTGCAGGTGATCTGCTGTAGATGACAGTGGTTTTACCACAAAGTATTGAGCTGCATCCTCTTTTTTCTTGTTTGGTTGATTTTTACCTGTGCTTTCTTTTCTTTTTACCACTTGTATAGTATATCTGACCAACTATTTTGATTTCTAATCCTGTCCTCCAATGTAATTGTGCTATCTCTAGATTGTCATTAAGTTGGAAATAGAATAAATAATATAAAAATAAATATTTTAGTCTAGACTGTGATTTTTTTTCTTACTTAGAAGAATGTCATTTAAGACTGTTTCAAAAGCGTTGCTCAGTTTAGGTAGTCAATTTTTTTATTATTATTATTTTTTATTTTTATTTTTATTCAGCCTGCCTGCTTTGTTCTCTGCCTGTGCCTTCTTTGTTTTAGATGAGTGTCTTTTGATTAGCTTTGATATTCTTGTTTTCACACAGAAACTTGAATGATTTAATTTTTCAGCATTATTTCAGGTCAGGAAATTAAATTAGTTGGCCTAACTTCCTTTTCTCCCACCCTTTAAATATAGGCACTGGTTTGGTGTATGCATATAATTTGGCAAACAAAAAACTAGTAAGCAAAAAGAGCTACAACTAATTTATTCCCATTCTAAGCTTATTCTCATTAAAAAAGAAATAAGTAAAGAGTTATGATCTCCTCTCTCTCTGTGCTTATTTGTAAAACTTCAATGCATATGAAGGATATTACAGCCATTTAAGAAGCAATTTTGACTCACATTTTTTTATTACTTCAGTTACATATATATATAAGTGAATACATTATTCAACATAAAGTCCCTTGCATATGCAACAAATGGATAAAACCACAGTTTTGGTTTTATTATTTATAAAATTCAAAAGTATTTTAATAGTGGTTTCAAAGCAATGCTTTCACTGCAGAAGGAAAAAAAAAGTACATGTTGCCTGAGGCATATTGAAAAGGAACAAAACCATTAAGTGGGGCTTAAAAAACAGAAGAGGAAGATACTTAAGACACAAGACAATTTGATAAAAGCAAAAAAAGTGTTGAAAGATGTCATGAGGGAACTGCTCCATGCAATTAAACAAAAGATCTCTCAATGCTGCAAAGCTTCGGCTACAAAATGATAACCCAGCTTGGAATGTCTGATTATTTACCTTTGTGACACAAATAAAAGTGTAAAAAAGGCAAGATATTTTAGCACATCATTCCAGAAGTGATTTGTGTGTTCTGCCTGTAAGACCTTATTATAATTTGGGAATTTTTTTTTTGTAGCATAGGAGAAGCAGTGTGTACCACTCTACTGATTTTTTTCTTTTTTTAAGTGATAGCAAACAGAAATGTTCCTAATTCAGACATCCGAACTACTACTAAGTAAATCCAACTTTAAGATCTGAAATCTGCCATCAAAAGGAAGTAGTTGAGAGAGTTAAAAAAAAAAAAAAAAAGGAATTCTCTCTTTTTTTCCTAAATGCAGAAAAAGTTAACCAAATTTTATGTGCAAAATGAGTATTAGAAATAAGAAATAAAATTAAACAGAAGGTTGAAGCTATCCCTACATAGACCTCAAACACTTCAGTGTCTATTTAAAAATTATTCAGGTGAAACAAGATAAAAACCACAATAGAAATCATTGGATATTCTGGTTTTATTTTTGGGAAAAAAAAAAAAAAAAAAAAAAAAAAAAAAACAACCAAACAACATAGCTGTGAGAGTAATTCCCAGGTTAAGAAGATGTATATAATTAATAATTAATTTAATTTATCTTACTCTAGAAGCTCTACCCTGGGGAGTCTGTAGGTGGAGCAGCTCAAAGGGCTCAGTTACTCAGGAGAAAATTAATCTGGCGTTAAAGTCAGTCAACATGTTTTAAGTTGTTTAAACACATTAATAATTTTATGGCTGGATGTAGCAGTCATTTAATATGTTCCTCTAAGCATTATTTTCTGACTCAACTTCTCCTGAATAACTTATTTAGAAGGACAGGATTCAGCTGTCCTAAAACTCACTGAGATTACATTCTCTGATAACCTCTGAATTCAGCAATATAATTATCCTGATACATCTATATTTATATATATGTATTATCCTGATATATATATATATATATATATATATATATATGTAAGTATGTATGTATATATATGTGATTATTTATATATTATATTAATAATCCTGAATAAAAGAAGCAGTAACAGTTTTCTATGGTGATCATTTTGTGCTTTTCAGGTCCAATGAACCCATTGATCTTAGAGGTCTTTTCCAGTCTTCACAACTCTATGATTCCATTATTGGTTTTGCATCCTAGAACAAAGCTTCATTTTTGCCAAATTAAAACAGGTTCATGGAATATAAGTAAAGGTAGACTTTGATTCATTTCATGCTGTAAGAGCCATGCAAATGCTGAGTTAACGGAATTCCAGAATCCCAGAATGGTTCAGGCAAGGGGCCATAGTTGGTCCCATCTCACTGTTCAAACAGAGAAGCAAAATCTGTTTTATATCTTATATAAAATTTTAGTGTATAGCATTTTATAATATCATTATGGAATGTTTAAAATATCTGTGATGGAACTACATACACTAAGAACAATTCAAAGTTTGCATTAATGTATTTCAGCAGCTCTAGGCCAGCATGCTGTAATTATAAAATATCATGTGCAGCATGCCCTTCTTATAGACTATAGGAAGGAAAAATAACAGATCATGCACCAGTAAAAATTCCATAAGAAAACTGGCAGAAATGTTTGTCACGTGGCTTTCCAGAAAGAAAGATTTATTTGAGCACATTTGAAGCTCCCAAATTCAGGTCCCAAATATTGCCTGCAAATATAGGGATAAGGTTTGGTGTATAGGCTGCTGCACACAATCCCTTAGACATATCTAAAGATTCAAAGACTTTAAAACAACATGAAACTACCTGCTTTTATTTTTATTTCCTTAAAAACTTAATTTCAGTCTTTTTAAGTATTACACCCTAAGGTACAATCAGTCCTGATGTTTTTATTAGGTAAAACAAATCTGGACTCGAGATTACAAAGTCTCAGTTTGCAGACACATGAATCTCAATGTTTGAGGGGCAGAAGCCAGGCTAATTCCATACAGATGTCCTGCTGCATTCCTGTAAATTTTCAGACTGAAAAGGAAATGCTGGTTACGCCCCTTTCCCCTTCAGCCTACGGTAAAACATTTCACAGATTGCATATGTGTCTTACATGCAGAGAAAAACAGATCTCAGCTAATTCAAGAATCATATTTATTCCACACATAGATATGTACATAGATTTCATACCTATATATTTATTTATCATATATATAGGATTTTTCCCCCACAATTAAAAAAACCTAGCCTTTGGGATTAAGGTGGGCTTTTTCCCAATATGCAAACACAAAAAAAAAAAGAATATTTTTGTTCTCTTAGATGTCTTCCTTTGCTTAGGAAAAGAGCATATATTTGTATATTTATAAGTGTGCAAGTGTACAAGTATGGTTCTATATATGTAACATGTGAATATTTTTAAGAAGGACTTGGTCCAGGAGAACTAAAAAAACCAAACCTGACATAAAATATGGCTATTCTTACATGGCCCAGAAGGTTCTTTGCACAAAATAAGACTTCCATGCTAGAGCTTTCCAGAGCAGCAGCTAAAACCAAGCCATGTTCTCCACTGGCACAGAACCTAGAGGAAAATACATGTGAATGAGAAGAAAATAGATTTTATTTTTCTCCCTAAACCATAGACTGAAATCTGTTTATCATGTTCCTTGAGTGTCATTCAAGACCCCTTTAACTTTAAAACAATTCTGCTGCTATTTACAGCTGCTACTCTTTTTTTTTTTTTTTTTTTTTTTTTTTTTTTTTTTTTTTGTGTGTGTGTTATTGTAGTGACATCTAGGGGTTTTGTTCATGCATTGGGGCTGTTTTCTGCAAGCATGGATGAACACTGAATTTCTTGATCACAAAATATTATGACCAATATAAAAGAGGAGGGAATTGTCTATCAGGGACTTCACAGAAGAGATGCTGGTAAGCTTAGCAGGTGGATTCATTATGCATAGCTACTTAAAATTCTAGAGCTATATGAATGGTGGGGGGTGGGGGGAAAGAGGCTTTGCAGATACATTCCAAAAGAGGAAAATTAATTTATAGCCTTCAAATACGTGGAGAGGCTTTCCCTACCTAGGCTGACTTTTGGGAAGTCAGGAAAAAGGTGCCAGACATCTGCCAGAATTCTTGATTCACAGTTCATTTGACAGGAGATCCTGAACTGATGATTTCTTGAGAACAGACAGTATTTTACACTTGTTATTGCATATAGCAGTCAAAATATTAAAAATATTTCCATTAAAATAGGCAAAGTAATTTTGAAGGTGATCGCTCATGCCAGTGAGTGTTATCTTGTTAGAAGGCATCTCTTATCAGTCAAGAGAAATTTGAATTTTACAGGTTGTAAGTACTAGTGCTGCAAGGCTGAGGTGGGGGGCAATTTTCAGGATTCATGTGACCACCTCCCACAAAATATTTATCACTTACAAAACCACAAAATTGTCACCAATGTTGTCATCAATAGTCATAAATTTAGGACTGCTAGCATGATTCTACACATGCAGCCATTTCTGCTTCAGAGTAAACCTCATATAAAATTCAGTGCACTAAAATTGAAATTATAGATCTCATCCTCACCTATTTCTGATTGAAGTTTTATCATCATTTGCTTGAAATAAAAATGGCAGCATAACTCATACCTGTCTGCTAGCAGAAAAGGTGAACTTTCTTTAGCATAATAGGTCCTGAGAGCCTCCACTTAGCACTCTCCAGTAATGAATTCTAAAAGTTTTCAACATTTAGCAGACTAAAGCAAAGGTCTCAAAATCTTCAGTTACTTCTACATAATTAAAAATGCATTGTTTTTTCAGGTGGGAGATCCACTTTATATCCCAGGACAAATGCAATGTTAAAAGACTATAAATTCAGCTTGAGGAAGGACATTTTTTCAAAAATCACTATTCCTGCATTTGCAGCAAACAAATTCAGAGCCACTTGAGGTGCCATTGTGAGAAAAAAGACCTCTGAAAATTGAGCAGGTTGAGAATTTTCTTGGAAATGTGTGAAGATCTATCTTTTGGTTTCGTTTTGGTTTGTTTTTTTTTTTTTCTAATTTCTGAAAGTTCCTTTTCAAGACTAGAACTCCATTTGTTGTGGCATAAAGAGTTTAATAGAACACATAAAATTTGGGATGAATTATATCCTGGTTTTGTGATAGGAATTTCATGTCATATCTTCAGTGTTTGGGGATCTGAGGCAATGAGATATACTCAGAGTAAGATTTCATAGTCCATAAATTCAATGAAACAGTCTTGATAATGATGAAATAGCATATTAATAATACATTATTAATAACAATCCAGAAAATCTGGTGTGTAACCCACAGTGGAATAACTGACCAAGACAAGCAGCTGACCATACATGGCAGTGGCATGCTGCAATTAGCTAAATCTATGAAAATGAAGAAACAGGTCTAAAGGACACTAAATTATTAGTGTCCTTACTGGAAAACCTGTAATTGCTAATTTTAGACCTGTACTGGTTCCCTAGAGAGCACTGTGAAAACAAAGTAATGGTTGAATGTTACTGAAACAATAAAATAGCTAGAAATTATCTTCATGAAACCACCACATTTATCTCCAGGAAATTGTCAGATTTCATGGACTGATCTCACGAAATCACCAAATACATCTCCAAATTTCAAAGGCTGACTCTCAGAAGTGTGTGGTATCTCTGTTTCTCTGAGATTACACTTGTTGCATCCCAGGTTTGAGTTTAGATTAGGGGTTCTAATTTATGTTACCTAGGTGAGTCCTGTGTACCCCGTGCATCCCCCATGCTTCTCCCCCCACGGTGGCTCGCTGCAGGCTGCCTGCCATTGGAGCCTCCCCCGTCACTCCTGTGACCACTCCCCCATCCAGTCCTGGGAGTTCAGTGTCTGTCACCCCGATCCCGCAACCCTGTTCGCCCCAGGGCCCCGTGTCCGCCCCTGCCGTGTTCCGGTTGGTCGCCATCTCCACATCATCGCCACAGTGCCCATCCCAATTGGGCAGGAGG
Organism: Vidua chalybeata; assembly: GCF_026979565.1. Lineage (NCBI taxonomy): Eukaryota > Metazoa > Chordata > Aves > Passeriformes > Viduidae > Vidua > Vidua chalybeata. The sequence continues at coordinate 64,576,781 of NC_071570.1, read as the reverse complement.
GCGTCTGCCCTCCCTGTCACACCTCCTATATCATCCCGCGCCCCCCCCGGTCCCGGCCGCCTTTTCCCCCATACGGGAGCTGGAAGCAGGGGTCGCGGTCTCCCCGCCGCAGCTCTCCATGACCAATAAAACCTTCCCGCCTTCCTCGTGGGTGATTTGGACAATTCCTTCCCTCTTCACCTCGGACTCTTGCGCAGGCGACAGATCCCAGCAAGCTCTGACCAGCATGCCGCATCTGCGGCACGTGGGAGAGAAGTGGCGAGCTCGAGCTCTGGAGGGAGGCAGTGCCAAAAGGCGCCGGAGCTGCCTGGAGCCGGGAGAAACAACGCACTGCTGCTTACACTGGTTTTGGCAAAATCACCTGTTTCTCAGTAGCTGTAACCCAAAAAAGATTAGGACAGTTTTACTCCAAATCATCATTCTGCCTTTGCATTTCTGGGTGGGTCAGTAGCTGAGCTGGTTTCCAGCAGTTTATCCATGGGTGAGGGATCATCAAGACTCCAACAGCCTTCCTAAGGATATCTGAACCACTTGGAATTCCTACTGTGCCATGCAATTCTCCAGCTTCTGATCCCAGCCAATCTAGACATCATGGATTGCAATTAGTGTTAGGATGTGTTTTTATCAATTTGTGTCCAGGATGTCTTCCCAGGTCATCTTACCAGATTGAAGACTTTCCTTTGGTAGGGGGAAGCTCAGACCCAGTCTCAGGCCAAACACTGGAACCCTCCTGAGTCTGAGTGCACCAATTCCTGTTTTTCTAAGAGCTCATCATGTAATGGAATCATCTTTAGCCCATATACAGGCAAAAAAATTTAAAACAAAAAAATAATGGAAGTCAAATCCTTTAAATGGCACGGAATGGAGAATGGAGTGCTGTATACATGCTATGGGTTGTCAGGTATGGATTTTCATCCTAATTTCCTTGTGAATGACTTGGGATAACTGAGAAGCTACATGAGATAATGCCCTATAAATAACAGCAGGTGAAAACAGTTTGAGGAGAAACAGAAAATAAAACTTCTGGATGTAAATAAGAAAGGAACACTCCTTCTGTAGCTTAGACAAAATATGTGCAGCCTCACTTTTGACTTCTCAGAGAATCTTCTTTTTCCTTATAGAAAGAGATGGGCCATGACATGTTCCCTGCTTTCCTTTTGCTTCTCTGCTGCAGAAGCCAGCCCACATGTGGGCACTGCTGGGGTGTGCTTGGCAAGTACCAGAGCACAGATGCCAAGCTCTGGAATGCTTTTTCCAGGACTGATGTATGGGACTGTAGCTGTCTGCCTGGCTGGATTTCCTTATGCTCCAGGCTGGCCCCACATTTGTCTGCCAAAACTGCTGAAGGAGTTGCCAACAGGACTGGTGTCAGGATTAGTCTGGTTTGCTGTGCTAACCTTCAGGATGCTGTGATCTTTCAATTTTCCATTCACAGAAGGGGGAAAAAATATTTTGTTTGTGTCTTGGAACAAAATTCTAGAAGTGTGGTTTGGGTGTTGTGGATTTTTTGGTTTCAGGTTTTTTGGTTTTTTAGAGCTCCTTTTCAAGTGACTTCTGTGGCGGCAGAAGACAAAATGCCAAATTTATTTCAAGTGTTAGAACACATACAGAAAACTACAAATGTACAAATTCTGCCCATGTTTTTTGAGCAGGCCACAGATTTATCAAGTTCCTTCCCAGATTTGCTCATAGCTAAATTGGGGAACCCTACTGCTTTCTGCATTTCTCTAGGATTTGGTATCTTGAATATTTTTAAGTTAGCAACAGGGCAAAAGGTTTCTTTGTGTGTTTAAAAACAGCACGTAAGGACAAGTTAAGGACATTGTTCAGTTTGTGACTAAAGCAGGAATACAAAAGAATACCAAGATAAAACTTCTGTTTACATCTGGAACAGATGTACCAATCCAAACTTCTTCCTGAATGTTTTATGTGCATCAGATAGTGGTGTCACTCCAATGGGAATAATTTGCATAGAAGAATGAAAGCTGGGAAATGCTTCCATCAGTAAAGTTCCTGGAAAAAAGAAGAGGAAAAATTTTAAGAAGCAAAAATGCTCAAAAAATAAAGATCAGGGATGGAGGGAATAGTAAAAAGAAGTAGCAGAAGCTGCATCAGGCAGGACTGCATGTGGAGACAACAAACTCTAAACCTTGGTGACTTGAGTCCAAATCACATCACAGGAACATTTCAAAACTTGGGCCTGCACTTTGTGCCCCAGAGACCTTAAACCAGCTCTGGAATGAAGCTATACTTGACACGTATTTGAGGGAAATGTAAATTTTATTTTTTTTCAGAGCCAATGGCAAAGAATGAACAGTGAGAAGTACAAAACCCCTACCCTACAATTAATTTAAAAACTCTGTAAATCTTCATCCATTTGTTACATTTGTTCTTCTAAGGAAAAAGAAAGGCTCAAGTGGGATAGACATGTTGCAGTGTGCAGCTACGCAAACGGAGCAAAAGGGCTTTGTGAATTTGAGATGGGAGTTTCTATTTCCTAAACCTAAAGCTGGAGTTTCTATTCTGTTTTTTTATGTGTATTCATCCTTCCCCCTGGAGTTATTCCCATTGGATTTTACCTATAATGTATTCACACTGGGCACTGTTCTATTGGTCTCACCTTATCTCTTATTTTCCCCTATAAAACCTTTGTCTGGACCCCAGATCGGGGTCACTTGTACGTGCGGCGATCGGGCAAATACAACCTACTTCGGACTGCACAACAAGTGCCCAGTCTCTTGAGTCTCTTTATCCCGGTCTTGCTCGCGCTCTCTAAACAGCTCTGTCCGTATCAGACGAACCCACAAAGGTGTTTGTTGCCTCTCTCTCTCTCCAGCTGCTCCCAGAAGCGCCTGGACAGCACTCCGGGAAAGTGGACCGGGCGAAAACAAGGAACTCGGAGAGAGAAGAAAAGAATGAAAAGCAACAAGACATTCCAGAAATATCTTCTTACTCTTCTACTTTCTTTTTCTTGTTTGGAGAGGATAGGAAAAATAACTGAACCTTTTCTTGATCAAAAAGACTTAAAGTGACATTAAAAAAAATTGGGGGTGGGTGGGGGGGTGGTGTCTTTGGGATAGAATAATGGATTAAAAGAATGTCAGACACTTTAAGGAGTTGTGAGGAGAATTCATTGCCGTGTCTGGGGCTGGGGCCGTGAAAAGTGTGTGTGTTTTATCGGGTAAACATCAATAAACTTCTCAAATAAACTCATCAATAAATTTCTGAGAGGTTCTAGTGGTTGATTCCAAAAGATCCTTGCCTGGTTTGCAGGGATAGCTCTTCCTGGATTTCACAGTCAAAAATGGGAACCAAGAGGCAAAGAGAAGAAAAAATTGCAAAAAAAAAGGCCACTGTAGCCATTCTGCTAAACAGATATATTTAACATATCTCTCCCAGAATTACAGAAAATTACAGAGGAAACTTCTGTAGGACAGGTGTCAATAAAACGCCATCCATCTCCAACCTGTGAATTCTTCACAAAACTGTCAAAAATCTTCATAGAGAGATCAAGTCTTCTGTCTCCTTGATCTGATGTAAGTTCCACATGAAAAAAAAAAAAGGCTAAAATAATATGTTATAAACTTTTTTTAAGGCTGCACTTGAATTTAGAAAGTTATGTGTTCAGAAACAGTACCTTTACAGATTTACAGTTTCAATGTTTAAAATAAGAATATGACCACAAAAAATAGTCCTGTTCTTTAGTGGTGCAAGATACAGGATGTTGTATTTGGTCTGAAGCTAATAAGCAGGCATATGAATTTCAAAATTTTAAATGCAGATACCTGCTGCTACTGAAGTGGGAGAGGTTTTATTCTACACCTCTAGAACTTTTATGTGATTTTGCTTTGCTTTATTTATCTACAAGGTGGGAATCAAAGGCACGGTTCTGTATTTGCAAAACAATCACTCTTGAATTTTTGAAAAATATTTATAGGGAAGTGGGGGAAGCATGACTTTGCTTTCTTCTAGACGACAAAGTAAGCAGGTCCTTGAGCTTCTAAATGTCCAGTTTGCTAAGACCTTAATAAAATCCTGCAAATAAAAAATACTTTGCAAACATTAGCAATGGAATAAGAAAATAGCAATAGTTATATCAAATACAAGTTTAAAAAAGCTCTCAAAATTTCATGTCCTTCTGCTAGTTCTGGCAAATAAAGGGAATGTGAAAAAGGGGAGGGAAATCAAAGGGGGAAAAAAAAAAAGAAGGAAGTTGCAGTTGAGTTTCAATTTGTTTGTCAAATCTTAATGAATCCAGTGAGCATTTTGGAGATGGTGACTTGGCTTGCATGTTGCACTGTGCACATTTGTGCTGTGCTTTCTGCACTCTGGGCTTTCTGCAGGACTTGTGACTGAATTTAGTAGCTCTCAAGGCTTCTTTTCTTATAATTCACATTTCAGCCTTTTAAAATGAGACTGTGACCTCCTCAGATGGTGTGTTTGTAGTTTTGGAGTCCTCAACTAACAAAAATTCATAAATACTTTAATGGAAATTTACTTACACTTGAAAACACCCAACCACTGCATAATTACAATACAGTGTGGACCAGGTAAACTGTGAATTTATTGGATGGGGCACATGATCCTTAAGCATCCAGACAGTTTGTATTTAAAGGAAAAATTGCGGCATCATGTTGTTTTTCCCCGGTCCCGGGCAGCTCTGGAGAGCCCGGCTGAGGCGCTGCTTCTTAGCAGGACCGGGGGTTACCACAAGCTCCAGGTGCTGCTTCGTTCAGTGCACCAGCGTGGGCTGGCCACATTCTGCCGTCAGCGCAAGGGGCGAGACAAAGAGGTGAAGGAATTGTCCACTCCGTCCGCGTGGTTGGCTGGAGAGCTTTAATGGCCGCGGGGAGCTGCAGTGGAGAGCCACAACCTGCCCTGCTGCCGCATGGACGAAAATGGCCCTGAACAAAGGAAAACATAGGGTTTTATAGGGGGCGGGCCAAGGGAGGCAGAAGCCCCCTCGCCCAATGGGGGCAGGCTGCGGGGGAGTGACGTGGATCGGGGTAACCAACAGGAACATGACAGGGGTGGACCAGGCTCCGGGGCGAATGGGGTAGTGGAATGGGGTAACAGACACAGAACTCTCCGGAGTGGGCAAGGGAGTGGTTACAGGACTGGCATGGTGAGCTCCAATGGTAAGTGACCCACAGCGGACCACCGCGGGGTGGGGGAACACAGGGGATGCACAGGGGTACACAGGACCAGATAACTAACATATATCAGAACCCCCTAATCTGAACCCAAACTTGGGATGCAACAAAAAAAACCCACTTAATTCTTTTCACTGGAGATCCTCTGTTTGCTTTTATCACTCATCATTGACACAATGTGTTCTAGGCCTAGTCAGAAAATGGAAATCAAAATGCTGTCTTCAGCATAGTGTGGTTTAGTTTTAATGATATTCCTTTTTTTTTTTTTTTTTTTTTGGAGTGGTTTGATGTTTGTTTTGGGGGTTTTTTGTTTGTTTTGTTTGTTTGTTTTCTTTTTTGGGGGGGGGGAGGTTGTTTCAGGGTTTTTTGGGTTTGGTTTTTTTTTTGTTTTGGTTTTGGTTTTGGTTTGTTAGTGCACACAGAAATTCCTGCACATGAGAGAGTAGCTTATACTGTAATTTTTTTCAAAAATACAGACACACAAAGCAAAAAAAGTATTAATGAAATTTTGAAGGAGAAAAATTTAAATATTTCCCACAGCATTTTCTATTTCTAGAATGCTATAAATAAGTCTGACTGTCACAGTTGGATCTCCTTTTCTTCCTGGAGATTTTATGCAGTTGGACAAAGACAAAAGCCAATAATTGAGAATAATTCATATAAACACAATTGTGGATTCTTTGGGACTTTTTCTACTTCTATTGGCAAATGGGAGAATGAAATATCAGGAACATAGATATTATTAAGTGGTTCTTCAGGAAGTCAGATAAGAGACAATATAGACAAATTCATAATGAAATTTGTAATAAATTCATATGAAAAGCTGGACAAGGACACCAAGCCATGAATACAGAAGGGCGATCTGTAATGAGTTTGTTGGTAAAAACACAAAATTTGAAAGAATTAAAATGGGTTTAAAATATTGATCAGAAAATAAAATAATCACAAAGATTATTAACAAAACAAAATATTATTAATAAAACAAAATAGTCACAAAGGTTTGGTTTTCCTTTTTATTCAGGGAAGCTGTGAGTCCAAGTGTTTTATTCGGTAAATTATTTAGACAAAATCATTAGTTCTCTTTAGTTCTGAAATAGCAATGACAATAATTTTCCTTCTCTTTGGTGAAACTGATACCTAAGACAAATCCCAGGTAGAAAACATGGGATTTCTGTTCATGCACTTAATATGTGAGGTATCCAGTCAGTTGGGGATGGTTGCTTTTGGCTGGCAGGTCTGATTCTGTGCTCTACCCTAACTACATGTCATTGTCTATAAAATGATCTGACCTTTGGTGCTATGGCTTTGTCAGAAAAAATCTGGGTAGATCTCTTACTACAAGCCAGCTTTAGCGCCATGAGAGGAAAACGCATCTGAGGCAGTACATCTGAGACAGGAGTTGAGCAGCAAGAGCTAAATGAGCAACCAGGACAGTCACACCAAACTCTGCTTCTTACAAGTAATTATCTCATGAGAAATCATTGCCTTACTTCAGTAGAAACAGCCTTTGTTTACATAGTTCAGTAATTCTTATTTCATCCATCCAGTGTACCATAAAAGACTGAATCATCCAGTTAAACACTGCCTTTTGATTTAATTTTGGTAACAGGAGTTGAAAATGCTTTCTTAAATATAAGGAGTCAAAATGTCCCAGAGTTGAAGAAAAGCATTGCTTATTGGAAATAAAATTTTCTTGTGACAAACGGTATAAATTGAAGCAATGCTAGCCACAGCACAACACTCATTTGTTTTATGTGTATTTTTGATAATTCGTGCTTGTGAGAAATAGATGTATGAAATATGTTATATTGGTAAGAAATATTTCTGTAAGTTTTTTTAAGCACCCAAGCTGGGGACAACCACAGCTGGGGCAGGGAGAAAAGGACCTAATTTGCAAATGAATGGATGTGGCCAGCTCGGATATGGGTGCTTCTCCAAGGTAATCTGAGGAACACCCAGGCCGATGAATACTTGATAAATATCTCAGATTGAGATCGCCAGAGCCATCAAGAAGATGCATCTCAATGTTGAGTTCCAGTAACCCTCTGATTGGCATACGTCACTTCCCAGACACAGTTTTGTTCAACTCAGCGCAGAGAAAAGAGACTCTATGAATATATGGGACTTTGAATGGAATGAAAAGCCCAATCGCCAAAATCCCTGCCTCGAGCAAAATAAACGGTATAAAAACCGCTTGAGCAGGATGGTCGGTGTGAACATAGGAGACCCTATGCTGTAGTAGTCAAACCTGTGTCTCACCCAGTGCCGATCCTGGGCTGACTCATACACCAAAGATGCAAACAGATCAAATTTGACATTAGAGCAATTGACAGGTGAAGGTGACTTCCAAAAACCCCAAGATCAAGCTCGGGATTTGGATGATATCAAACACTAAAAGACATTGCCAGTGCAGCAAAGACATCCTTGCTCGTCACACCAGATGACAAAATTCCTACACAGTGCTTTATAAGTATAAAACAAGGGTCAAACAAGTCTTTTATCAAATATATTGACAAACTCAAAGTGGCAATTGAAAGGCAAGTTGAGAGCCCAGAGGCTCAAAAAGAACTGTTAATAAAAATTGGCATGGCAAATGCTAATGTTGAATGCAAAGGGATCCTGAGGGCACTTGACCCCAAACCGACAATTGAACAGATGGTCGAGGCTTGTGCAAAACATGCTTCCTCAGAAGGTACTGTGGCTTTAGCCGTTGCTAAGGGGGTAGCTGAAGGGATGTCCACAGCATATGCTCCCAATACGAACCAAGACTCTAGTCGTTGTTTCAATTGTGGGCAATTTGGACACTTTTTCAAAGATTGTGCCAAGAGGACTATTTTTCAGGACCAACAACACTATCCACCCAACCACCGATGGCCCCCGAGACAGAACTGGCACCAGCAGCAGTTGGGAAACTCCAAACTGAGCGTGGGATGGCTCCATGCCCTGACACCAAATCAAATGCCAAATCTCCATTCCATCAGCAAGATCTACAGCCCCACCTGCGAGACCTACCAGCAATCACCAGGACTGGGGATGTGGACCTCGAGGAGCTCCAACGGACACTCCCAAGTGCCTCCCTGGGATCCTACACACGGAGCACTACAGGTGGGAACCCAGCGCCAGCTGGTAACCAGGCTGTCTCTCCACCTTGACTCTGACGCTATATACAAAATCCCCACAGGGAAATTTGGGCCACCGGGTGGACCTTCTAATATCTTAATTCTCGGGGACACTTTTCACAGACCAAAACAAATTTATGTCGTACCAGAAGTGCAAACAATTGATTCAGGAAATGAGATATTTGTTCAGCTTTCCTGCAGAGATCCACCTTTTTACCTTTCAAAGGACACTCCTATTGCACAATCTTTTCTACTTCCACCAAACTGCCCGGAACAGGTGCCTGTCAACCCAACTGCCACGTGGGTGCAGGTTGTGGGCTCAAACAAGCCAGTAATAGACTGTGGCCTGTTTTGAAAAGGAGAAAGAGTCCATCACCTAGGGATGCTGGACACCAGAGCAGACATTACCATCATTGCCCGCTCTGAGTGGCTACCCAATTGGGAATTGCAGCCTGTGGCAGGGATGATCTTGGGGACTGGAGATGTCACAGTTTCCACGCAAAGTAAACAGAATGTAATTATTGAGAGACCGGAGGGAAAAATGGCCACCACCAAGCCATTTGTTGTAATCACCCTCTGGGGGACGGATGTCCTTGCCCAATGGGGGGCCTCTCTGCAAATCCCCAGTTGGGATTTTTAGTAGGGGTTACTGAGGTGTGTACAAAACCTACCATCCCCCAACTCACTAGAAAACAACACCATCCAGTGTGGGTTGATCAGTGGCCGCTGTCAGAGATTAAGTTGTGCACTCTAGAGGCCCTTGTGGAGGAGCAGCTTGCCAAGGGCCACATCACCGAAACCAACAGCGCTTGGAACTCCCCTGTCTTTGTTTTAAAAAAACCTGGCAAAGACAAGTGGAGGCTCTTCCATGATCTCAGAAAGATCAGTGAAGTTATAGAAGATATGGGACCCCTCCAGCCAGGTATGCCCTCACTCTCCATGCTCCCTCGGGACTGGAAACTCGTAATTCTAGACATCAAAGATTGTTTTTTTAACATCCCACTCCATCCCCAGGATGCACCCAGGTTTGCTTTTTCCATTTACTCCCTAAACAGGCAGGCCTCTCTAAAAGGTATCACTGGCTTGTGCTCCCACAAGGAATGAAAAATTCCCCAAGCATTTGCCAGTAGTATGTGGCCTACATCCTGTCCCCTGTGAGAACCCTGTTCCCGGACTCAGTAATACTGCACTACATGGATGATATATTAGTTTGTTCTCCCAATGAGAACTACTTGCAAAAGACTATGCAGGAAACCATCCATGCCATTGAATGAGCTGGGTTTGAGATATGTGAACATAAGATCCAATACACCTGCCCGTGGACCTACTTGGGACTCCATAAGTGGACCATAGTGTCCCAGCAGCTGACCATCCAGGACAACCACAGGACTCTGCACAATCTCCAACAGCTATGTGAAGCCATCAATTGGGTTCGTCCCCTGCTGGGAATTGCGACGGAGGTCCTCATGCCACTTTGCAACCTTCTCTGGGGCAGCAAGGATCTGGATTTGCCACGCACCCTCACACCAGAGGCCCTGAAAACCATCACCATAGCCCAAGAGACCCTATCCTTGCGGCAAGTCCACCGCTATGAACCCAGCTTGTCCTTTCAACTAGCCGTCTTAGGTAAGGCACCATATTTCCACACCTTAATTTTTCAATGGGACGAAACACAGAGGGACCCTGAGTGGGTTTTCACACATAATCAGTCAACAAAAACCATCACAAACCCTCAAGAAATCACGGCAGAACTCATAAAAAGGGCCTGAGCCTGCCTCCGCACTCCTGTGGAATGTGAGTTCACATGCATTTTCCTACCATTGAAAACGGGGGATTTGGAGCCCTTGCTCCAAACCAATGAGAGTCTCCAGTTCACTCTTGATGGCTACAAAGCCAAATTTCCATCCACATACCTGGCCATAAATTGTTTAAACAAACCTTCAACCTAGTCCCAAAATTACTTCTGAGCAAAACACCACTCAAGGCTCTGACAGTCTTTACTGTCAGGGAAGTCCCACAAGTCAGTGATGACTTGGGGGGATCCCAAGACACAGAAGTGGGAGTCTGATGTCCAGGTGGTCAAAGGATCACCACAAATTGCAGAACTAGCAGCCGTCGTCAGAGCCTTTGAAAAGTTCCAACAGCCCTTTAATTTGGTGACCGATTCAGCATATGTAGCTGGAGTAGCTATGAGAGCTGAACATGGTTTTCTAAAAGAGGTTTCTAATCCAAATTTATACAGATTGCTTTCTAAACTTGTCCACCTTATCTCCTACAGGAAGCAATCATTCTATATTATGCATGTGAGGTCACACACTGATCTCCCAGGTGCCATCACAGAAGGGAGCAAGAGGGCAGACGCACTTGCCATGACTGCCCAGGTCCCAGTCATCTTTGCCCAAGCAAAGTTGTCCCATTTATTCTATCACCAAAACATCCCAGCCTTAATCCGTATGTTCTGTCTGCCTAAGGACCAGGCTAGGGCAATTGCTGCTACCTGCCCCATCTGCCAAAGCTACCAAATTCCATCAATGAGTCCTGGGGTAAACCCTCGAGGTATCAATAGTTTCCAAATATGGCAGACTGATGTAACACACATTCCCTCCTTCAGGAGAACAAAGTATGTACACGTTTCAGTAGATACCTTTTCAGGAGCCATATCTGCGTCAGCCCACGTGGGAGAAAATGCAAAACACACCACCAAACATCTTCTTCTGGCATTTGCCACCCTGGGAGTTCCACAACAAATTAAGACAGACAACAGACCTGCTTACACCTTTCATACCCTAAGGGATTTTTTCAATCAGAGCGGGGTGAAGCACATCACTGGCATACCACACTCTCCTACAGGGCAGTCAATTGTAGAAAGGACCAATCAAACTCTCAAAAGAGTCCTTGATCAGTAGCGGGGAGGAACAGAGACCATTCCTCCCACTGAGAGGCTCTGCAAGGCACTTTATGTCATCAATTTCCTAAATTGTTTATTTTCAGAGCCTGACCCCCCTGTGATACGGCACTTCTCCGATTCGACCCGAGCTAAGTTCACCAAGAAGCTGCCAGTGCTGATCAAGGACCCTGAGTCACAACAAACTTTAGGGCCTTTTCCTTTGATTACCTGGGGAAGAGGGCATACGTGTGTCTCAACACCATCCGGTCCAAAGTGGCTCCCAGGGAAGAATGTCAAACCATACCTTAACCCCACAAATGTTCAGTTGTCTCAAAATTTACAGTCTACTGAGACTCACACAGGTCCTCCGGATGGAAAAACTTCAGCCACCTGGAGAAGGAGACGCCACAGAAAGATCACACCACACCAACTCAACAAGCCAATTACCTGAGCCCAGTCAAAGCAGCGTCTCACACCAAGCCATGCTTCATAACACTGCCAACAAGCTGCCAAGCTCTGCTACCTTGCTCTAAGGATCAAGGAGGCAATGCTGGGAAACTCCCCTCTCCCTACTGATTTCTAAAGGGGAATGCTGCAACAATAGCATCCCCTTCCCTATCATCCTCCTCTTCTTCCTCCTCAACATAGTTATCCTCCTCTTCATTATCCCCATCTTCTTCTTCTACCTTCTCCTTCTTCCCCACCTTGAATTTAAGGTAAAAAAGCATAGCACCTTAATGCTGCCAGCTAGTGTTAGACCATGCGTCCCCACTGCGCAAAATGGTCCCACTAGCAAACCACTACCTCATACTATTAATACCCTTTTCCTACCCCTCTCCCCTCCCCCTCTCCTACAGTTTTTAGAAAAAAGGGGGGGAGGCTGGGGAGTGATGACCCCCCCTCTCCAAAAAGTTAACCTTTTATTTTAAAACCCTTCAACAGCACCTCCAACAGCAGGAACACAGTCCCCTGGAGATGGTGAACAGTGTCATCCTGATGTCCCTAAGCCTCTGGATGCTCCTTGAAACAGCAGCAGTGGATGCCTGGTTGGTAGCACAGCCCAGGGAAAATGTATGGATCACCCTTGCGAAGTCTCTCAAGCAAACAACATGTGCTTGTCCATGGGCAGCACCAGCATCTAGCTTCATGCTTGGTAGAGATTCTGCTCAAACCCAACGAATATCCTTTCAAAGTGAAAGAACCCAATCCAGTAGACACCTGGGACAAGTGGACGAGGATCCTGCCACGTGCACCAGAGGAACCCGAAGAATTAGAGCTTTTGGGGTCCTCCAAGGCCACTTATTGTATTAAATTCTTTTACCATCCATCTGGTAAACCATGGCCAGCCTCAGAATACCAAAAGTCTCTCTATATGAAAGACGTAACACCTAACAAGAAAATTTACAACCAATTTAAAGGGTGCAATTACACCAGCAGCACACTGTCTATCTCCTCGTCAACCCAGAGTGTTATCCTGGGGCGTGTTCTTGATCTGTGGGCCAGAATTCCCTCCCCCTTGCACACTTGGTCATCCTTACTCCAAACTCAACCCAAATTCATGATTGGCTGAAAAAAGATGATTTAGCACACCAAAAGAGAAAACTTGTTGAATTAGATGAAAATTGTGATAGCCAAATAGATGATTGGTTGTATGCTAAGAGGGTGGTAGCATCCCTGTTTGTACCCTGGGTTGCTGCCGCAAAAGCCCTCAGTGAGCTTTCTCACCTGGAGTGCTGGCTTGGTAAGCAGGCCAACATAACATCTGCTGTGCTGAGAGACCTCCTGCAAGACGAAGAGACCATCTGCAAAGCTACCCTGCAAAACCGTACTGCAATACACTTTCTTCGACTGGCCTATGGACACTGCTGTGAAGAGTTCAAAGGGCTGTGTTGTTTCAACCTCTCCAGCCACAGCGAAGGCATCCACGCATGCACCAGAAGCTCCAGAACATGGTCCACAAACTAAAAACGGACATAGGACCTCAGTGGTTCGAAGACCTTTTGGGACAATGGGGACTCAAGGGTTGGATTGGTTCTATCCTGAAAAATGTTCTTTGGATTTTTTTATCATTCTTTTAGTTCTTATCATGTTCAGTCATTTTCAGAAAATACTTGTTAAGTCTGTGGAGGAGGCCTTTTTTTTAAATAAAGAAGGGGGAGATGGTGGGGCCGAAAGGTGATGAAAGGGTTGCAGCCCTCCCTTGGAGAGCCAGTCCTTAAGCCACTGACTTCGCACTTAGGGTGAGAAATACTCACACCCAAAGTGCCTTGCTTCACATATTTTAATGCATTGTTACCTATTGGTTCAGCTTCCGTCCCCCACTTCCAAAGTTGCACCCAATTTGTTACTGTGTTTTCCCCACCCCCGCTTTCCCCTATAAATACCGCAATCTCTCTGTGCTCGGGGAGCTGGCTGTCACTGGCTTCTTACACAGAGGGCCCTGCACTTAATAAAAGCTTTCTCTGTGGAATGCCATACAGTGCTCAAAGTCTCTTGCTCCGTGTCACCTCACAAAGAGCTAGAAAATCACTAGCTGGGCTGGGAGACGTGCCTGTGCACCTGGGCAGTCCTTTTCAGAACAGCTTCTTCAGGGATTGTCGCGGCACTCCACCATCAGACCCTGCTCCGGCAAGCCAGGCAAAGACAAGTGGCGGCTCCTGTAGGACCTCAGGAAAATCAATGAGGTCATTGAGGACCTGGGTCTCTTCCAGACCGGCCTGCCCTCAGCCTCCATGTTACCTCAAGATTGGCAGATGGTTGTTATAGATCTAAAAGACTGCTTTTTAAACATCCCCTTGCACCCTGATGACACCCTCCGGTTTGCCTTTTCCATTCCCTCTTTAAACTGACAAGCACCTTTACAGAGGTACCAGTGGACCATATTACCTCAAGGAATGAAAAACAGCCCAACTATTTGTCAATGGTTTGTAGCCCAAATTCTCTCGCCCAACCGGAAAAGACATCCTAATGCTATCACTTTTCATTACACGGACGATACATTAGTTTCAGCAGAAGCTCAAATTATTTTGGACGTTGCAGTACAAGATGTCATTGCTGCAGTACAGGAGAAAGGTTTTGAGATTGTAGAAGATAAAGTCCAAAAGACTTTACCTGGAAGTACCTCGGCCTAAAAACTGCAGAGAGAATCATCACACCCCAACCACTGCAAATCAAGGACAACGCAAATGTTCTGAGAGAACTCCACTAACTCTGCGGAAGCATCAACTGGGGACAACTGCTGGGAATCATCACAGAAGATCTTGCACTGTTCCTGCTCCTTAAAGGCAGTGAAGAACTTGATTCTCCACGATCATTGACACCAGAGGCTGAAGCAGCTGTACAAAAGGTAGCCCAGGTGATTCAAACTAAACAGGCACACAGATACCACCCTAATTTATCTCTCTCCCTGGCAACCTTTGGTGTAAGTCCAAAATTCCATGCATTATTGTTTCAGTGGGACTCAACTATTTCAGACCCCTGAAAATAATTGAATGGGTTTTCATATCACATCAACCTAGTAAAATGATAACAACCCCGCAAGAAGTTATTGCACAACTAATCAGGAAAGCTAGAGCACATCTGTATTCCCTTGCAAGAACAGACCTTGCAAATATATACTTACATCTCACTCAAGAGCACTTCAACTGGCTACTTCAAACATCTGAACTGCTGCAATATGCCTTAGATAGTTACTCAGGATACATTTCTAGTCATTTTTCAAAACACAAACTGTTTATTTTGGCTCTCAATTTAGTCCCCAAACTTCTAAAAAGCCAAACATTGTTAAAGGCCCTAACTGTTTTCACAGATGGCTCTAGGAGCTCACACAAATCTGTCTTTACATGGAAAGACCCCACAACCCAACAATATTGAATTCGTTCAGGTGTCTCCCCAAATTGCTGAATTGGCTGCAGTCGTTAGGGCCTTCTCCAAATTCAAAGAACCTATTAATTTGATCACTGATTCAGCATGTCTATGGTGTAGTGCAGTGGGCCAAAAATTCAATTTTAAAAGACATTTCTAACCCCCAACTACATGATTTGCTTTTCCATTTAATCTATCTTTTGTCCCACAGACAATACCCATTCTATATCATGCACACAAGGTCTCATACCACCCTTCCTGGATTTATAGCAGAAGGGAATGCTAGAGCAGATGTCCTAGCAATGGTCATCCAAAACACCCTACCTAATGTTTTTGAACAGGCTAGGATGAGCCACCAATTCTACCATCAAAACATTCCTGTGCTGGTAAGGATGTTTAAAATTACCCGAGACCAGGCAAGATCCATTGTAGCCACCTGCCCAAATTGTCAGGAACATGCCCTTCCTTCTGTCAGAGCTGGAGTCAATCCAAGAGGACTACAGAGTCTCCAGATCTGACAGTCAAACATCACACACTATGCCCCTTTTGGGAGACTAAAATACATCCCTGTCTCAATCAACACCTTTTCTGGCACGGTTTTCGCCTCTGTTCATGCTAGCAAAACATCAAAAGGTGCTATAAAACATTACTTCTTAGCCTTTTCCACTTTAGGAGTTCTACAGGAAATTAAAATTGATAATGGTCCTGCTTATACCTCGCACTGATTCCGACAATTTTTTGACCAGTGGGGTATAAAACATGTCACAGGCATACCACGCTCTGCCACGGGACAGGCCATAGTTGAGAGTGCTCACCATTCTATCAAAAGGATCCTTGATCAACAGAGAGGGGGAGTCCAGATATTATCTCCCACTGGGAAACTGGCAAAGGCCCTTTGTGTGTTCAACTTTTTGAACAACTCATTTATGGAGCCAACTCCCCCAGTCATCAGGCATTTTACTAATTTGACTGCAGCCCTATTAAAAGAAAAGCCACCTGTGTTGATCAAAGACCCTGAATCTAAACAAATTATGGGCCCTTTCCCATCAATTACTTGGGGGAGAGGATAGGTTTGTGTCTCTACAGCAGCAGGCCCAAGATGGATCCCAGCAAAACCCATTCTGGGAAAAAAAAAAAATCCCAGCATAAAACCATTTCTGGGAAAGGCAAGGCAAACACCAGAGCAACCATCAGAAGAACAGAATGAAAGTTTAAGAGAGACAGCAGCAGCCTGCAAAAAAAGAAGGCAAAGGTTAGAAAAAGATCTCCTAAGCAGCACATAGACCAAGACCAAGATAGCTCAGACAGCACAAACCAGGATATATGACTTAACATTTGCAAAAACTATGTTTTAGCACTGATACATGATTCTTCTAATAAGCTGTGTCCAAACCCTTGGCTTAGAGAAGAGAAAGTTTAGTGAGACCAGAATTTAAGTTTCATCTTTTAATTTCTTTATCTGTTACTTTTAGACCACCCAAGCCTCCAGACATTAAATTAGCTAAAGTCAATGGATGCTGTCGTGTGTTGACACTGTAGCAGGAATCTGGATGCTCCTCACCCTGCCACATGCCTTCAGCTGGGTGGTTCCACGGCCAAGCCACAGTTTCTTGCCCATGGCCATGGCTGTCAGGCATTTGAAAGCATGTGTTTTTTCAGCCTGTTGTTGTAATAAATTGAAATGTCCCGGAGGCCCCCTGGGTTCCCAGTCAGTCCAGAGAGCGATCCTCGGCTGACCAGTCCGCAGGGAGGGATAGATGGAACCCAGATAACTCCACCAGAAACCGACGAGACGTCTTCGGAGTAGTAAAATCCAAGAGGCTTTATTATAGGGCAGGCTCAGGAAAGGGAGGAGGAGCTCAGGGACACAAGCTCTCTCAGAGGAAGCTAGCTCCAGGAGCCCCGAGAGGAGGCGGGGCTGGGTATATAAGAGAGGAGGAGTGGGAGTGGTTGGGGTACAAGGCAACCAATGGGTAATGGGCAAAGGGGAGGAGATAGGACGGGGTGACATACAGTAAACCAATCAGGGTACAGAGGAGGAGTGGCATTCCAACAGGGTCCAATGGGGATAACAGAACAGGTGAACTTTCTAGAACCGGGGTGTATGTTAAACATTGATGGACAGTCCCACTGGGGAGGAGGGCAACAGTTGATTGACAATCTTTCCTAGACTTGTGCCGCCTCCCAAGGGAGAGCGGGGACCCCTCCCACAACTCCCCCTTTCTGATTTATTAAAAAAAAACATTCCCCACAGTTCTGGATAACATTCTCTTAAAGATAGTTAGGGCAATCGAAATCAGGAATATTATAATCAAAACCCAAATTAAACCTTTAACAATGGGAACGACCCACCCAGGAACACCCCACTGGGAAAAGATTTTGTTTACTGCATCCACAGCCCTAGTTTCAGTCTTTAAGTCCTTTACTAATGCCTGGATCCGCTGGATGCTGGCTTGGATGGATATGCTCTTCGATGACAAGTTGAAGCAGCACATCCCTTCAAAGTCCTCACAGCTGTGGCCATGGGCGAGCAGCAGAAAATCGATGGCTGCTCTGTTTTGTAGGGTGGCATGCCTGGTGGTCTCTTCTTCTGCCAAGAGGTCTGACAGTGCGGCAGACGTAGCATTGGCCTGCTTACTCACCCAACACCCTAGATGAGAAATCTCACCGAGGGCCTTTGCTGCCGCGTACCACGGTAGAAAGATGGATGCGGCGACCCTCTTTCCTTTACTCCAATCCAAGATTTCAGAATCACAATTAGGGTCGAATTCACCATAAGATCTCCTTTGGCGTGCCAATTGTCTTCCCCTTTTCCAATCTAGAATTTGTGTCTTATTAGGGGTTAGTGTGGTAAGCTTGCCAAGGCTACAGGGACCCCCTTTGATTTTAGAGGGGATCCCAGCCCACACCCTGTCCCCACAGATCAGAAACACCCCGAGGGAGCTCCTTAGGGTATGGGTAGGACTTGGACAGCACAGGACTGGTGTAGTTGCACCACTCATTGATGTATTTTTTATTAGTTGGTGTTACCTCTCTGATGTTCTGACCCGAATTTACTTGGGGGGCCTTCGTATAGAACTGGATACAGAAGTGGGCTCTTGTGGACCCCAGTAGGTCTAATTCCTGGGGTTCCTGTGGTGCCTGTGGCAGTGTCCTCATCCAACCCATCCAGGAGTCCGCCGGGTTGAGTTTCATCCCTGTGAATGGAAAATCATTTTCGGACAGGGGGACTCCCACCAGGCATGTAGACAATGGATTGTCTACACTGCCCATGGCCATGCACAGCTGTTCCTGTCCGATGGACTTTGCCAGCGTGACCCAGACGTTTTCTTTGGGCTGTGGGATGAGCCAGCTTCCTGCCAGGTGGAGCCATAGGATGGTGAGGAAGGTGGTTGCAGGAAGCTGGTCGCTGCGGGGTGTCTTGGCTGATGTAACTGCCATCTGGGTGGCCGATAGTCTAACAAATAAGACGTATAAAAGGAAAACGAGGGCAACGGTCCCTTTGAATCCCCATCCTCCCCCGTTTAAGTCAAAATCATACCAAAAGCCCAAAATTAACATAGGATCAGTTATGAGGGTAAAAGGGGCGAGGAAAGTGATAGGACGGGAAAGGGTAAGGGATGGAAGGGGATGGAATCAGGGGGTAGACTGTCCATGCTGGTGGAAAGTATCTGTTGGTTATGAGAGTCCTTGTGACGGCGTTGACAGGTCTGGTCCCCTTCCTTTTCCTTCGGCTCCAGGCGACAGTGGTCTTCGCTGGAGCTGATGTCTCGGGGGAGTGCTCCGGGTGTTGGCTTTCCGTGGTGATGTCTTCCCGGTACGGCTTTATGAACTTGCCAGGGATCCACCTGGGGCCCTGCTCTGTGGAAACACATCCATACCCTCTCCCCCACGTAATTAGAGGGTATGGACCCTTGATGGTTTTGGACTCAGGGTCTCTCACAAGCACAGGAGGTCTCTCTTTCAACTGTGCCCTAGTGTTGTTATGGAAATGGCGCAGTATCGGGGGGTTGGGCTCGCGGTCCGAACAGTTCATGAAATTGAGAACATATAGGGCCTTGCACAACCTCTCTACAGGGCTCGTGGTGAGAGCCGAATCATGCTGCTGTTCTAACAATTTTTTAATTTCCTGATGTTTCCTTTCCACGATTGACTGCCCTGTAGGGTTGTGCGGAATTCCTGTAACATGGTCAATGCCTCATTGTTGCACAAATTCCATGAACTGTTTGGACACAAACCCTGGTCCATTATCTGTTTCTATTGTTTTCGGGACACCCAAGTTGGAGAAAGCCATGAATAAATGTTTAATAATATCTTCTGTTTTTTCCCCCGTATGGGTGGAAGCAAACACTGCCCCCGAGAAAGTGTCAACAGAGACATGGACGTATTTGAGTCGCCCAAAGGAAGGAAAATGGGTGATGTCCGTTTGCCAGACGTCCAATGCCCCCAATCCCCGGGGATTAACTCCCGTCTCCAAGGATGGTAAGGCGTGGGATTGGCAATTGGGGCATGTGGCTAAGATGGCTCGCGCTTGCTCCTTAGAGATTTTAAATTGGTGACACAGCGCCGGAGCATTCTGATGGTAGAAGGCGTGGCTCATCTTAGCCTGCATGTGGACATCTGGCAGGGTAGGTCTTAAGATTGTCGGATTTGCCGAGTTGGCACGGGCTAACATTGCCAGGGTGTCCGCTCTCCGGTTTCCCTCAGTGATGTCACCTGGCAGGTCTGTGTGTGACCTGACATGTAGTATGTGGTAAGGTTGCTCCCAGTGGGAGATGAGCCAAATTAATTCCGAGAGCAAGGTGTAAAGTACTTTGTTTTGAATTTCCTTGAGCAGGGCATGTTTGGCCCGCTCTGCTATCCTGACCACATACACCGAATCAGTGACCTGATTAAATGGCTGTTGAAATTTTTTGAAGGCTCTCACGACTGCTGCCAGTTCAGCGATCTGGGGGGAACCCTGAACTATTTGGACGTCAGACTCCCACTTCTGACTGTCCAGGTCCTTCCAAGTGATCACTGATTTGTGGGACATACCCGACCCATCAGTGAACACCGTGAGAGTGCCTTTCAGCGGAGTTTTACTTTTGAAAGATTTTGGGGCCAAATATAAAGTGTCTTTGAATAATTTGTGTTTAGGATAGTGAATGAGAATCTGACCAGGATAGCTATCTACTGAGATTTGTAAATTTTCATTAGTTTGCAAAAGGAAATCCAATTGGTCCAGATTTAACGGTAAGTAAATGCATGCCGGGTCAGACCCTGCGAGGGTCCGGAGGCGCTGGCGGGCCTTAATAATGAGTTTAGACATTAATTCTGGAAACGTGGTTACAGTTTTTGTGGGCTGGTGTGGGAGGAACAACCACTCGATGACAAGGAGTGGGTCCCTCTGGCTGTCGTCCCACTGGAATAACAGGGCATGTAAGTTCGGTGACTTACCAGGGATGGCACAGTTGATTGGGAGGGACTGCGCGACCTGATGCGCCTGGCAGGATTTGATAGCAGCTGCGACTCTCTCTAGGGCCTCACGGGCATCCGGAGTGAGGTGACGTGGGGATGCCAGGTCGCCATCGCCCTTCAGAAGGTGGAACAGTGGCGACAGCTCCTCCGTGGTGAGTCCCAGGAGAGGTCGGATCCAGGTGATGGTACCGCAAAGCTGCTGCAAATCCCGCAGGGTCCGTGGGTCATCTTTGATGGTAAGAGACTGGGGAGCGACGGTCCTTCCTGCAATCAGGAAGCCCAAGTATTTCCAGGGGGACGACAGCTGGATCTTATCTTCAGCAATCTGGAATCCCGCACCTTTGATGGCTTTTAGTGTCCTGTCCAAGGCTGTTTGTAGGTAGGTTG
This sequence comes from Vidua chalybeata, assembly GCF_026979565.1. Lineage (NCBI taxonomy): Eukaryota > Metazoa > Chordata > Aves > Passeriformes > Viduidae > Vidua > Vidua chalybeata. Next base: position 64,555,911 of record NC_071570.1, on the reverse strand, counting down.
GATTGGCAGTGCAAATTAAAATGTCGTCCATATAATGGAGAAAAATGGCCTCTGGAAAGAGGCGGCGAATAGGGGAGAGGACCTGAGCAACAAAAGTTTGACAGAGCACAGGGGAATTTTTCATTCCCTGGGGCAGGGTGGTCCATTGATATCGCTTATATGGCTCTCCTCGGTTGATGGAGGGAACCGAGAAGGCAAATCTGGGAGCATCTCCAGGATATAGTGGGATGTTGAAAAAACAATCCTTGATGTCGAGGATTGCCAGCTGCCAATCCCGGGGCAGCATGGAGGGAGAGGGAAGGCCTGGTTGCAGGGGGCCCATATCTTCTAGAACATCATCAACCCTGCGCAGGTCTTGGAGCAGGCGCCACCTGTCCTTGCCGGGTTTTTTGATGACAAAGACAGGCGTGTTCCAGGGGCTGGTGGAAGGTATTAAATGCCCCAGGCGCACCTGCTCCTCTACAAGTTCATTGAGCGCTTTGAGTTTTTCGGATGGCAAGGGCCACTGGTCCACCCACACCAGTATATCCGTTTTCCAATTGAGCGGTGGGGAGGTGCGCTCCACAGTGGCCCAGACTAAAAATCCCACGCAGGGCTGGGAATGTCAAGATGGGCACCCCATTGGGACAAAACGTCCCTGCCTAATAATTTAATATTAGATGCCACAACAAAAGGCCTAATCGTAGCAATCTGACCCTCTGGCCCCTCCACACACACTAAGTGCTTACTGCGGTGGGAGTTGACAGCTCCTCCTACTCCGGAAATTCTGCCACAAGGGGACACCAACTCCCAGTCGCGAGGCCACTCTGCCTGAGGGACAATGGTAACGTCCGCGCTGGTGTCTGCCATCAAGTCCAGTGAAATGGTCTTCCCCTGAAAAATAAAGGAAGTCTTAATAATGGGTCTCTGTCTATTTACATTCTGCACAAAAAAGGCAGAAGTGTCTCTATCAGGTGGAATGTCCGGTGAGGTGTCATAGTAGAATTCCTCCGTGTGACTGTGGAGGATGTAGCACAGGGCTAAAGGAGACTTCGTAGGCAGCGAGAACGGTGGATGACGACACACCACGGAGACAGTGAGCTCTGTCCCCGGCTCGAAGTAGACGACCCCTGGGATGACAGTGAGGTTGTCCGGCGTGCTGATGGAGTCTCCTAACAACACAACAGTGGCAGGGTAGTCGCAGTATGGCGGTGGCAGGAATCCCACCGGGACGCGGACCAAGTCCTCATCAGGAAACATAATGTGGATGGAACTCCGGAGGACTTGGCGGCGGGCGCAGTTCAGCTGCTTGGTTCTTCTGAGGAGCCGGAGACCGTCCTCCTGGCTGCAGACGTCCGGAGAAACGTACCGCTGGGGCAGTGGCTCTCCGGGAGGGATGGCAGCACAGGACGGTGGGACGGGCCATTTGATGTTGTGGCGCGGCCTCTCAGCGCGCTCCGCCTCCCCTTTCCCGGCTGATGAAAGCAGGGAGTCCGGTATGTTGGTCTCGGGGAGGGGTTGTATGGATGGTAGGACCTCTCTGGCGGCCAGTGTGGGCAGTTCGCTTGGATATGGGCCAACTGGCCGCAACTAAAACAACGAATGTTCATGAGGTCCACCATCACCTCCCCCACCCCTTTGCTCACCGCGAATGCCACTGCTCCATCGATGTCGCTTTGGTGCACGCCTTGACCATTTTTGCGATGGTCGGCTCCGGATCCTGGGGGAGAGCTCGCAAGATCTTCTTTGTCTCCGGGTTACCATTGGTCAAGGCCATCTTGCGTAGCAGTTCTTCCTGGGCTTCGACGTTCTCTATCTGCCTGTCAATAGCCTCCTTTAGCCTGTCGACAAACTTGATAAAGGATTCATCAGGGCCTTGGAGTATGGACGAAAAACTTCGGAGGGAGGTGGTCCCGTCGGGGATCTTTAGTAGGGCCTCCTTCCCAGCGTCTTCTCGGGAAGGAGGATTTGGTCTTCGGGCTTACTAAACTCCCCTTCCCCTGCCAAAGCCTCAAGGCCCTCGGCACCATCTCCTAACACTTCCTTGAGGTCGTATTTGGTTAGGAGAGGCTTTATCAACTTCTTCCAATGAATCTCCCACAGAAGCAATTCTGTGGGAGACAGCAGAGCCTTCGCTATGTAGCGAGGGTCATGCTGTATCAGGGAATGTCCGGTGAATGTCAAGTCCAAAACATTTTTAAAAAAAGGAGAATTTCTCCCGTAATCTTTCGCGGCCTTCCTCAACTCTTTGACCTCCGCGTACGGTAATTGCTCCCACAGCGGTTCCTTCCCCCTCTTGAATTTAATTGGTGCCGCAATCTAGCGAGATCTAGGTCCCCATCCTTGATGGCCTCAGCCCGTATACGGGCCCAGCCCTCCCCCGGCTTGGTTGTGGGCCGGGGGTCGTCACTGTCCTCATCCTCTTCCGAGGATTAGGCAGGACGAGCTAGGGTGAGGAGCCTCTCCCTTACTGGTGGGTCCTGGTTGCAGGAGACCCTGCAGGCCAAGATGGCCTGCTTCCGGTAAGGCCTACTTCCGGTTCTGGTAGCGTGGGAACCGGCAGCGGCAGGAGAGAGGGCGTGGCCAGACCCACCCGCCAGGGCGTGGCCTTCTGGCGGGCCTGTCCCACCCACCAGGGGCCTACCCAGGGGCGTGGTCCCGGGAGCAAGATGGGAGGGTCCCGACGTCACAGAAGTCGACGCATGTTGAAAGGCAGGACCCGACGCGGGGGCGGCAACCGACGGAGGGGGCGGAGATGTAACAGTGGCGGGAACCGGAGGGGGTGAGAAGGAGGAGCAGGAGGCGCCATTTTGTGTTCTGAGGCGATCGGCCACGAGGCCGTCGCCATTTTGATTTGGTATATCAGCATTAAAAAAAGTATTACAATTGGGGATAAAACGGGTTGGGGACTTGCGGAACAAGGGAACGGGTAGGGCTTGTGCTGGGATGGCCAGTCCCAGCGCAAGAAGAGGACACGGTGGAACGGGAAGCAGCAGGGAGATGGCAGCAGCCCTGTGCCTCATTTTGGCAGGATCTGTCTCCCAATCCACCCTTAGGGGAAGTGGGATGTGGAATGAGGGGGGTAGAATGAGGGGTAGGAAAACTGGGGCCCGAACTTTCCCCTTTTGATTTAACTAAATTAAAAATAATATCATAAATAGGAAAAAACCTCCCCACTTTAAAATTCCCAGAAACTTGAACGTCGTAAATATAACGTCCCACTTCTCCCCAAAAATAAACAGAAAAAACGTCCTCCTTAGAGGCGTCAGGAAAATGGTCAAAAATGAAATTAATGAAGGATTTAAGAACCCGCTTATTAAAGGAAACATTCCCCAACCGAAGGGCAGATTTAACTTGGACGTAAAAGTCTCGTCGTGCAGGGGAGAGGCGGTTGCCCATCTTCCCGCTGCAAGAGAGATTCCCCACCAAACCAAAAGAGAGAAAAGAAGGGCCTGCGTCGGCTGCTCGCCTAGAGCAGCTACACTCACCCAAACGAGGACACGGCGAAAAGAAGAAGAGTGAGGTGGGGTGGTGGAGGTCTGCTGGTGTCGTGGAATCCGGAGCTTCCACCGAAGCATCAGGATCGAATGTCCATGACTTGTCAGCAGGTCCAGGAAGCAGAAGTCTTCTTAAAACAGAATAACAGCTGCTCCTGGAATCGGCGGCGAATGGCGCTTCAAGTCCTGGAGCGTCGGGTCACGGATCCAAACGCTGACAGGAGACGCTCTTCGGAGACCGGGGCAGCGGCCGCCGAGTTCGGGCGCCAATCGTAATAAATTGAAATGTCCCGGAGGCCCCCTGGGTTCCCAGTCAGTCCGGGGAGCGATCCTCGGCTGACCAGTCTGCAGGGAGGGATAGATGGAACCCGGATAACTCCACCAGAAACCGATGAGACGTCTTCGGAGTAGTAAAATCCAAGAGGCTTTATTATAGGGCAGGCTCAGGAAAGGGAGGAGGAGCTCAGGGACACAAGCTCTCTCGGAGGAAGCTAGCTCCAGGAGCCCCGAGAGGAGGCGGGGCTGGGTATATAAGAGAGGAGGAGTGGGAGTGGTTGGGGTACAAGGCAACCAATGGGTAACGGGCAAAGGGGAGGAGATAGGATGGGGTGACATACAGTAAACCAATCAGGGTACAGAGGAGGAGTGGCATTCCAACAGGGTCCAATGGGGATAACAGAACAGGTGAACTTTCTAGAACCGGGGAGTATGTTAAACATTGATGGACAGTCCCACTGGGGAGGAGGGCAACAGTTGCATTGACAATCTTTCCTAGACTTGTGCCGCCTCCCAAGGGAGAGCGGGGACCCCTCCCACATGTTGTCACATAGTGAGTCAATACACCAGAGCATCTAGCTGCTGAAATACCAAGTAAACAAGATCCAGATGGAAGGCAACAACGATTGGCTCACTGGACTTTTCAAAGACTGGGGGATGAAAGGCTGGCTTTCATCTTTGGTTAAGACTGTTTTGTGGACTTTGTTTATTGTATTCATTGTATTGGTAATTTTATCAATTTTTGCTAAATGCCTGCAAAAGTCGATGGCAGAAGCCTTCTTTTTAGAAAACAAAAAGGGGGGAGTTGTGGAGGCCTAGGGGCCTACCATTGGAACTTTAACCTCAGGGCAATGGTGACCAAGATCAAAGACAGACACCCCTCTGAATGCAATTGTTATGAATGGGGTCCCATATGTCCAATTTCATAAATCACAAGATTGAAATTTAGCAGCAATTTTTAATTGGGGTATAAAATAATAATAATACAATCAAATATCATGAAGTGGTTACAAAGAGTAATTTGGCAATGGTTTGGATAAAGCATAAGCGAAACCGATTGGGGTACGGGGAGGGCTTCTCACCTTGCCACCTGTACAAAGGGCAAAAGAATCCAAGCACAACTTTTATACTGTATGCTAATATATTCATCAATAGTTCCCGTAAATCTCCTCCCATTTTTTATTCTTGAAATCTATGTCACTCTACTGCACGGCACACGCTCCCACTGTTGCTATCGTGTCTTCTTGTCTCTTCAGGTGTCTTCTTGGAGGAAGGCTGAAGGTCTTCGTTGCTGTCCTCTGAATGACCTGGCAGGTTGTGCATGCACATTGAGCTTGATGATCCAATTAAGCCTTATTATTTCATAGATAAGACCACAATTTTATGTTCCCAACCTGGAATGGTCCCAATTTTATTCATATTCAAGGTCGATGAATACAACTCCTGCTCTGGGAGTTGCATTTTAACTTGATGCCAATTTTGATCTGGGAGTCAGTTCCTGACTTCCTCCATTCCCAAGACTGAATCCAACTCCTGCATCCTACTTTCCACATGTATTCTTGACGAAACCGATCTGCTTCATAACACTAATCACTTATACTTTTCCAATTATTTTCCCAAATTATTGATATAAGTACAACTTATTCAACACGAATCACATCCATTTATCACACAATGGTCTCGCCCATGGGCATTTGCAGGCTCATCTTGATGCAGCGGGTTTTGTTGGCATCACCCAGTTCAACTGCCATTTTTTCCTTATAGGTACTCGCCCTAGAATGTTCTCCCCTCTCTTGTCCCCTATTGGTCTTGGCTTACCGCAATGCTCTGCCCCTTCCCCCCCATATAAAACCCTGGGTACTCAGCCCCATTTTGTCTCTGTTCCTGGACCCTCTTCAGTGCAATAAACAGTGTTTGGAGTTCCACACAAAGACCCATCTCTTGCCTCATTCGTCAGCAGTTGAAGCAAGCATGCTCTGGGCTCTGGGAGTGCAGGTTGCTCAGAGAGGCTAGTTGTGGACACACCACAACAAGTGTTAACAGTACTCACAGTGCACTCATGTTTTCTCTGTTTATATCTCTGCCCCACAACAAGCAAGCTGGGATGGGACACAGCTAGCACAGCTGACCCAATGTGACTAAAGTGATACCTTCCCACCATATGACATCATGACAGCATTAAAAATGCTTTAGCTCAGGCAAGAGAGAACACTTTCTGAGATGGTTGCATGTCTGAAAACATGACTGATCCCAATGATCAGTTAGCCCTGCTGATACCTTTCAAACAAACATTTTGTAGAAAAGCAGAGGGTAGACACTTGAGTCTACCACCTAATTATTTCACTGATTTATTTTGCTAAATATTATGATGACTATACTAAATATGTAAATATAAAGAGAGGAAGATAAAGACAGGCAGAGTTCTTACACTGAAAAATGTTAAGATGTGGAAAGTAATGCCCTTTAGAAGAATAAGACCATGTTAACCACAGGAATTCACTTTTAGTTGGTGACTCTTTGATGGCTTCAGGAATACTTTCAGAAGCATCCGTAGAGGACAAATGTTGCATCAGCAAAATCACTACAAGAGGCAGATATTTTTTGAGGTTAATAAATAAATAGTGGAAGCCAAATCCTGAGAAGAAATGATTACTGAAATATTAGAAAAGCAAGGCGTGCCTAAAGAAAGAGAACTCCATCTCAATAGCTGCTAAATAACACTTCAGAGTGAAGAAAATGCCCAAAAGGTCAAGCACCATCTGATGAGCTTGTAAAATTTTTTTCCTACTTGATTATAGAAGATGATTCCAGAGGTACTTGCATTTGAAAGGGGAAAAAAAAAAAAAAGGTGCAACGAACCTGTAACTTGTTTTGTCAGAGCTGCATGCAGGCAGGGAATTTAAATGCCAAGGTGTTGCTTCCTGTTAGTCTTGTAAAACAAACAGTATTGTAAATCAACATCAGTGTGAATATAGTCACATGAATGTCTGCTACATTCCAACTTAAGGCTTCATATCTGTTTTGAAAGCAGAACCCAAAAACCAGAATTGTAAGGAGTAATGACAGCTGAAACATCTTGCAGCCAGTCCCAGAAGCACTGCTGTAGTAAGCTCAATGGGGTTTACCAGCCATACTAAAAAAAAAAAAAAAAACAAACCCAAACCCACAACTATCCCACAGTCCTTATCCAAATAAATCTCTTATATAACTCAGAGTTTGGTTGACAAGTGGTAAAGTATTGATAAACCAAATTTAAAGTAAGAATAGCATCACAGAGAAGAAAGAAGTCTTTTGGTTGTTGGTTCAGTGGTTCAGTTGGTTTTTTGTGGTTTTTTTTTTTTTTTTTTTTGGTTTTTTTGGGTTTTTTTTTTTTTTTTTGTTTTTTCTGCATTCTATTAGAGCTTGTCTGGAAATATTACTGGTTCTTCTACAGAAAAAAAAATAACACAAGGTCTACAGGACTGGCAGATAGTTATGGCTCTGAAGAGCCACCCAGGCTGAAGAAGCAAAGGGGTAAATGAGTTATGTATATATGCTATAAATGTGCAAGGAAACAAGTCCGGATTTCATAGAATAGGTTGGGTTGGAAGGGACCTTAAAGATAATTTTCTTCCAAACCATATGTCATGGTAAGGGATACCTTCCACTAGGTGTGTACTTATTTCCAGTAAGTATAAAATAAATAAAATTAAAATCATATCATAATTCTACATTGTGAAAGACACTGAGTATGAGAGATTGAATCTAACAGCATTACTATGTCATGCTTGGAGCAAAGAAAAATACTTTCATTTTAGAAGAAGATGAAACAAATCTTAAGAAACCGGGCTGCATAACTAAGGGATGTTAGTGTCTGCTTCTTGGCTTTGGTTCTTTTTAAAATATAAGTATTTCTGATGTCTTTACAAAACAAGCAAAGGAAGGATTACTTGCTTTACATTTATTACTATACTGCACACAGACAGCTCCTTGGTGACTAACAGACATGATTTGATTCAGCTTCACCCAGAGGAACATTTCCTCTTTTGCTGGAATATGTCATTCCACTGTTCAAGCAATCTCACAAACCCCAAAACATAAAGTCTCAGAGACAAATGATCTGATGAGAAGAAGCATTCACAAATCTTGTATAGTGAGTGGTAGTACTTGAGTGTCAATACATCTATGCACATGGTGAACTCCCTTGATAAAATCTGAAGACAAGATTCAAAGCCTGCTGAAGTCAATGTACATATTTCCTTTTTCTGCATTTTGTTGCAGTTATAAAATCCTAATTCACACTTTGTTAAAAAAAAACGCTTTTTTTCTTTTCCTAACATCAAAACATCTTGGCAATAGGTGGTTTAGTGCTTCTGAATGAAAACAAATGAAGTTCATATTAGGGCAAGCTAGAAGTTGACTTAGTTTACATTACAGTGTAATGTGCCCCATATTGTCACTAGACAATTTCCAAAGGGTGATTCACCCTCTCTGAAGGGGTCCTTATGCGCCTCTATTGATTTTATAAAGAATTCCCCCAACTGCAATGGACAGGATAACAGTCTTCTCTTTTCTGTCATTCAATTACAATACCATCTGTATAGTTAGATTTTAAATACATGTGTGATTACAATCTATGTTCTCTTTCCTTCAGAGAGCATAAGGATTCAAAAGTCATATATATGTGAAAGTTACACATTCTGGTGTGGCATATGGGATGAACAAAACCATGGATGGACACTGCTTACAAGTAGTTTATGGGAATCTTACTCTGGCCACTCTGATGCAAATAGTTCTGCATGTAATCTTGCAAGTTTTAAACTAAAGATATACTTTTAAGCCTTCCAGCATACACTGCATTTGAACTTTGATGATTTAAAATATGTTAATAGAAAGAGCTGAATGAAAGCCACCAGAGAAACATCAATCATGCGAACTCTGCTGCATAAAAAGGAAGTATATGAAGGGCATAGGTTTTTCTACTATAAATGAAATGTTGCTTTGAACAAATAAAAGTAGGCAAGAGTAATTTCAAAGTAATGAATTAAACAGTGGGTTAAAAGTGAAAGTTACATAGCACTACTGTGCATAACACCTTTATACTGGCTGGAAACTAAGAGCATGATTTCAGTTTTGAAAAAAATCATGAATGGTATAGAGCAGTTGGTTCATTCTCACCATAACGAGAGGTGACATCATGCACATACTGCTTCAATCTTCAGATTTTTTTTTTACCAAAAGAATCTAATAATATATTATTGCACTGCTCTAATACCACCTGATTTACTTATAAGTTCTTCTTTTGAATTCATAAGTGATGTGTGGATCATAGTGAGCTCATGCTTACAACTGCTGTTGTTCACAGACATTCTCTCTGACTGCTAATGCCCTTATGAACAGGAAGAAGCAATAAAAATAAATTAATGCATCTTTTTGCAAAACCCAAAAAGGCATAAATAAAAGGAGACTGCCAGCATATGTGGTCTCCCAGAAATGCCTTGGTAGGCAGATGAGAACAGAGACCATCCTTCAGTTACAACTGTCTGAAATGGCTGCTGTATGAGAAATCAGAAGCTGAATGAGATGCTAGTTTGAAGTTTGAATTAAACTGACAGGGGGTAGGTTTACATTAAATATTAGGAAAAAGTTCTCTGTGAGGGTGGCCCTGGCACAGGTTGCCAAGAAAAGCTGTGTCTGCCCCATCCTTTGAAGTGTTGGAGACCAGGCTGGACAGGGCTTAGAGCAACATGGTCTAGTGGAAGGTGTCCCATGGCAGGTGGATGGAACTGGATGATCTGTAAGGACCCTTCAAAACCCAAATCAGTCCATGTATCCTGGTTTGACAAGGAAGTGAGTTTTATCAGGAAGTTGGGGTCAAACCAATCAGTGGTCAGATTTGAATATTGACACCTGGTGTGACCACTGAAGACATGGGCACGCCACTGAGAACACAGTGGGTTAAAAGCAGAGAACTCCCACGGGAACTCTCTTTTGTGGTTCTGGTCAGTTGAAGAGTGCAGAGCTCCCCTGCCCAGCCACAGGCTGGGTGGGGGGAGGGAAGCCATGCGGCCTAGGCTGAGGTAGGCCCAGGGTGTGAAGGGACTGGAACAGGGCTGGATGGAAGGGTGGAGAAAATATGAGATGTCTTTCTTCCCCCCTCCAGAGGAAAAGAGAGTGACAGAGAGCCTGAAGGCAGCTGGAAATTTGATATCATGTGCCGGCAGTACGCTGGCAGAGGAGAAAGTGAAGTGGGGGGAAGGTGCCCAGCCGTGGGAGTTGGAGTTCTGGGCAGTCAAGATTCCAGCTGTCCTGGGAGCCCGAGACTTTTAACCCCTTCTTGGACAATGAAAGCTTTGTGAAACATTAATCCTCCTTAATCTGAAAGAGAAGAGAGATGGTCTGGGACCTGAGATGTTAGAAGAAGAACTGCTAGGTGGGAGGAGATGATGGAGTGGCTTTCGGCTGGACTTTTCTAGTATAGCCATAGACTGAACCAATTTCTCCTGCAACACAGACTGCATTCTTGGGAGGGATATAGTGGTTTGAGCCAAGGGAGTGACCAGCTGCAGTGACTGCCAGGACTGGAGTGAGAGTGACCTGCTGCAGTGATGCCAGGAGAGTGACAGGAGTGGAGTGAACAGAGAAAGATGAGGAGGGTGTGGTAGTGCCCTCAGTCTTCAGGGAGGAAGAAGATGTCTGTTCTCGAGACCCTCAGCCCCAGGGGAGGAGAAAATGGGGGGGGGACTGTTGTCCCAAAATACAAAACTGTTGTTCTTTGGTCCTTGGCAAAGCATCTTTAAAAGGAACCCCATGAGCAGTCTTGGTCCATGCACAATGGTGAGAGCACTGTACATGGAAGGAGGATGTCACACTGGCAGATTTTCTCCAGGTGGTGCCATGTGTGACATGGAAACACAAGGGATTGTAATTGTGTTTCCTGAGGGGGTCTAGGACAAGAGAGACTCTTGATGGACTAAGTATTGATTATCTGAGGGGTGGTAACTTGACTGGGAATCCAGGGTTTTGTCTCACTGTGTTTTGTTGGAAACTGGGTGGGGGGAGGAGGAATGTTTTGGAATGTTTTCATTCTGTTTTCCCGTGTGTCCCTTTTACCATATTGTACGTTAATAAAATTTTTTTCTCTATTTTTAAGCTTGAGCCTGCTCTGCTCTGCTTCTGGTTGCATCTCACAGCACTCATTTGGGGAAGGTGTATTTTCATGGGGGCACTGGCATTGTGCCAGCGTCAAACCATGACACCATGATTTTATGTATACAAAACACTGAAACAGAAGCTCTGACATGAGTCAGATAAAGAACTGCTGAAAGATGCTAACATAGATTCCAAGATTCAAACAAAAGTACTTTCCTTCAAGGTCTGTTAGATATGGTTGTGCTCAAAGATATATCATGATAGATGTACATATACTTGTATACATACACACAAACCCACGAGGTTGGACTCGTCTTATTTAGTTAGCTATTTACAACAGGGCATGGATGTCTTCCAGTAGACCAGGTTGCTCCAAACCTCATCCAACTGGTCTTGAAGACTTCGGGTATAACTCAATACACCACTGATGCAAAATACTATGTCTATAAAACGGAGAAAATGAAAACATGTTCACAAGTTATTTTTTTCACACAGCCTCTGGACGTATCTAAGGGCTTTAATGTTTTTAACTATGCACTCAAAACACACAAACAATAGCCCAGGATATGCTAATGATTACTGCTGTCATGCATTTATAAAAGCTTAAAGGCTTGTTAGTAACATATTTTTGTTTCCTATGACATAGATGAACTGAAGCTCCAAATGAGCTGAGAGTAATTAGAGCTGAAGGTATCTGATGGAAACTCTGGCAGCTGTCCAGCTCACTAGGATTTGAATAAAAGCAGCAAAACTTTCATCTGGAACAAAGAAAGAAATACCATCACCGAAGTATATAAGAGAAAAAGGGGAAAGAGGTGGCACATACAGCACTGGAATAATGAAATACAAAAAAAAAGAGTGGCACTTCAAGAATATTTAATACAAAGAAAAAGGTTAAACTAACTTCATTTCAACACAAGTGGCAGGAAGAAATTATTTCTTTGTTCTGCCTTATCTTCTTCAGAAACCCTAAATAAACTGAGAAAAAGTTATTCAGGCTTCAAGCTCTAACTCATTAGCTGTAACAAAAAATCTCAGATAATAGATAATTAAAAATAAATATATAAATAGGACTAGGTGCATGTTAGTCTTACAGATCTTGACCGGACAGTGGCAAGAAGGGGAACTAATTTTTTAGTTTGTGTGTTATATTTAGTCCCATTATTAAAGTAGATTCATAGGAAAGCACAAATATGAGTGCCATAACTCACATTTATAAAAAAATATCAGACTTTACAGTGCACCATACACATTGATTTGGTATTTAGTAAAATATAAAAACAATATTCCTTCAGCCCCTCCAGAAAAAGAAAAAAGGGAAAGAAAATAAAAGGAAAAAAAGTAAAAATAAGAAAAAAGAAAAGCACTCTATTCATTTCAGGAAGTTATTACTAAGATTATTTTTATTCAATATAATCAAATTCTACGTAAGCTGGGTTTTTTGTTCTCTCTGAATGCCATTAATAGAGTTTGAAATAAGTTTTCATTGTATAGCAGCTGTATAGCTGTATCAGCTCTTTGTGCTTTTTCTTTTGGTGTACTGTTTCTACATTTGAGGATTGCAAGTAAAAGCACAAATGAAGTAAACAGAGTGCAATGTGTCACATTCTGCTTCACAAAGAAATGAGCTGCTGTATTTAACTCTTTGGGATTGTTCCTGGAATTTATTTTAGGAACATATACCTCTGGAAATTGCTTCCACAGATTTTCAGCAGAGGTACAAGTTTAGCTACTTGTGTTAAGGCATACAGTACTATCTGTGGAGAATCATTTACTTATGGAGATCTAACATGTTTGTTTCACAGGGGAACTACCCTTTCACTCTTTCATGCACTGCACCACCCTCTGTTGCCTTCCGAAGTCTATTACATTTCCAGATATTGATTCAAGTTTCTAGGTTTAGCTACAGTTTACCTGTCCTGAATCTGTCCTAAAATGAGTGCATGGTCATGGGATATGTGCCTCAATGGCAAGAGAGTCTATACTTATAACTTAAGGCTAAAACATTTAAGGTAATATTATCACTATTGGGGAGTTATGCTTTCAAAAATATTCTCTTGCAATGCTATCTTGCACAGAAAATATGGCAATGTAATTATAATTACACAAACTGAAATAACAAAGAAAAGGAAACAACTTTAACACCTGTTGACCGGTAGATGGGCAAATGTTTAAGTAAAACATGAGATAAGGTTCAGATCTTAAGCAGCTGAGTTAGGTTAGAAAGTGCAAAACACTTTCCTAGAAGTTGTTATATGCCTAAATGGAAGGTTGGGCAGGAAGTAATATAGAGAGAGGATTCAAAGGCTGCCCTACTTGTTTGTTTATTGTTTTGGGCCTTTGATATAAAAAAGACAGTGAAGACACTGAACACATGATAAGAGAAGGGAGAGGAAGGTTACTGGAGGAAATTAAAAGTAGTTTGGCAGTACGAAAGCACATGTAATTTTTTGCTTCTATTATTACTGTTGTTATTGTAATTATTGATGCTTTATTTTATAGTTAATAATAATGATGATGAGATGATGATTATGATAGTGATGATGATTACGTTGTCAGTAGTAAAGAAGTTTAACTAGTAGTACTAATTAAATCTATTTAAAATGAAATTATGCTAGCTGATTTGCTCAGTAGGTTTCTTGGATTATTTAAGATTACCTTTACTCTTGCTGTAGAGAACAGCCTCATCCTCACAAATCATTGGTGAAAAAGTCAGATAACAATACCGGGGAGTGGAGGCAATGGGGAAGAAAACAAATATCTACAATTATTCATAATATATTATACTGAGTGTGGTCACATCCTAAATATTATGTTCACTTCTGATCTCCAGAGTACAAGAAAGACAAAGAATTACTGGAGAAGGTTCAGATGAGCCACAAAAGATGATGAAGGGTCTGAAGCATCTCTCATGGAGAGAGACTGTAGGACATGATCTTATTTAGTCTAAAGAAGAGAAGACTGAGAGGGAATCTTGTTAATGCACATAAACATCCTGAAGTCAGGTACCCAGAGGAAGGGGCCAGACCCTTTTCAGTGATGCCCAGCAAGAGGATGTGGAATAATGGCCATAAAATAAAACACAAGAAGTCTCATCTCAACAGAAAGAAGAACTTCTTTACAATAGGGGTGGCAGAGCAGGCTGCCCAACAAAGATGTAGAGTCTCTGTCTGGAGGTAATAAAAATCCACCATTGCCTTGCCTTGGCAGGGGGGGATGCATCTGTAGAGATCCCTTCCAACCCTAACTATTCTGTGATTTTACAGTATTTTGTTTCAAAATACTATCTTCTTTTTCCTCTAGAGATGATAAGGGCAGTATTATGTGTATTTTTGAATAATTCATGCATATGAGAAATAGATGTATGAAATATGTTATATTAGAAATATTCCTGTAAGTTCTCTTAAGCACTCATGCCAGGGAGGGGAAGGTTGCTTCACAGTATTTCGAAACCGCAGCTGGCAGCAGGGAGAAAAAGACCTAATTTGCAAGCAAATAAACATGGCTCGCAAGGAGATGGGTGCTTCTCCAAGGTGATCTGAGGAACACCCAGATGATGAATGCTCGATAAATATCTCCGATTGAGATAGCCAGAGCCATCAGGAAGACTATCTCAATGATGAGTTCCAGTAACTCCATGATTGGCATACATCGCTTCCTGACACGTTTTGTTCAGCTCGATGCAGAGAAAAGAGACTATGTGAATATGTGAACCTTTGAAAAGATGAAAAGAAACCCTGCCTTAGGCAGAATAGACAGTATAAGAACTGCTCGGACCGAACAGTCAGGGTGAACATAGGAGACTCTATGCTGTAGAGGTTGAACCTGTGTCTCACCCAGTGCCGATCCCGGGCTCGGCACTGACCTTTTGATTGTTATCTCGGACCGAATCTTGGTCGCGAAATAAAGATCTATTTTATTAATTATTAAATTTGGCTTGACAATTTTTACCTATAACAGGCATGAATATAAAACTAAAGGAAAGCTAGTGTAGATAACTCACATGTTAGGCAAACCACAAAAAGAGCAACATGGTGGAAATAGCACTCTGAGACAGAGCCTTAATGACTCAGGTATTCTGAATTACTTTCTAAAAGGAAGTGTTTATTTCTGTACTGGGGGAAAATATATCAATTGTTGTATGACACTTCACCATACTTGTACTCAGGGCTCTAATGAAATCACCTAGGGTTGCCAAAATATAAGCACAAAGTACTTAACACATTTCTCAATATTGCCATTACAGAAGTGGGAGAAAAAAAACCACTTAATTTTATCTAATCTTAGGTCTTCTGCAACAAATACATTATATCTTTCCTTGTTTCTTTGGCACTGGCCTGCAAAGTCAAAAAGTTCTGGCTTTAAAGAAGTGCCAAACTTTTCTGATGAGAGATAATTCTTCCCCTAACCATATGTTTAGTGAAAACCAGGATCAATGGATACAGCAATGGGTCAGAGTTTAACTTGTCCAGTTGAATCTCCAGCCTGGTGATTCAAATGTTCCAGCCCGTTTCAAATGTTTAAGCTCACAGCTTCAAATTAGATGGAGGACTTGCTAAATTCTCTTTTGCATATAGACTTGCAGAAGAAAAGTCAGGCTTTCACTCTCTATCATTGGACTGTGAAGGAAGACCACAGTAAGGTAACATTATTATACAATTTTGTACATCAGACATTTATAAAATATTTTACTATTTGTAAAATTTGTACATCAACAATTTTATATATAAATATGTTGTCAAACCAGCCATTTGTTATAATTCTTATATGACTGTATTTTTATGCCTGACCTCTTATAAGAACAGGTAGTAACTCATTAATTCACTGCTTTCCTACCCTCAAATCACATGACACGAGTTAAAATATTTGCAAACTGGTTGGTGGTGGAAAGTGTACCCTCAATTTGCTACTGATATGGCACTGTGACCACAGGGAGATACTAGGAAGAGTGGGTAATATGACAGAGGATTGTGCTGTCATCCAGAGGGATGGAGAAATGGGTTGACATAAAGACTGTGTAGTTCAAGAAATGCAAAGTCCTGAAGCTGGGAACAACAATCCCAGGTACCAGTATATACTGGGACCACCCAGCTGGAAAGCAGTTCTGCTAGAAGTCATGTTGGACTAGGAGGTAATTGTCAGTGAGGTTGATAAAGTAAGCACCTGTGGGAGGGGTCCCTACACTCCCTTGGGAGACAACAACAGTGTAGAAGGACCTATCAATCACTCGCCTCAGTTAGTTGTCAATCAAAGTTAATGTATTCCTTAGTTCCAGAAGGTTCTCTGTTTCTGTTACCCCCATTCGTTCCTATTGTAAAACCACTCCTCCTCTGTACCCCCACTGGTTTACGGTATATCACCCAATCCTGTCTCCTCCCTTGTGCCTTTTCCCCATTGGGTAGTTTCTACCCTAACCACTCCTACTCCCTTTCCCTTATATACCCAGTCCCGCCTTCCCTCGGGGCTCTTGGAGCCTGCTCCCTCCTCGAGTACTTGTCTTCCCGTCTCCCTGCCCGTTCCTCTACCTCCCTCACAATAAAGCCTCGAGGATTATAGCAGCACAGGAGTCCTCTTGTCATTACTGGTGGAGCTATCTGGATACCATTGGCCCCTCCCCGCGGACCAGTCAGCCGAGGATTTCCCCAGACTGACTGGGCACCCGGGCAGCCCCGGGGCCAATTATTACAAGCACCCAAGAGTAATAAAATGATAAAATGGCAGAATTTGGAGTAATGGTCCAAACTTTTAAATTTTTTTTGGCGTGGGAGGGTGTGTGCATGTGTATATATGATATGAGGTTGGTATTATTAAATACATTACACATTTTCTTCCCTACCCCTTCTGGGATTTTATACATGAAAACTACATTGTGGCATTTTGCTCAGATTTGTAAAATCTGCTGGTAACATTTGAAGTAAAGAAAAGTTTTTAATGATTACATATAAATACATAGCTCTAATTACAAGAAACTATAGGATTGGTCATATAAGCAGAACAAATATAACCTCTTAAATGCTACAGCATTTGTGCATTTTTTATTCCCTTGACAGCTCTTTCCTTTTCAGGTTAATCTCCCAAAACAGTCAGACAATTGGGTTCTCCCTGTATTTCACTAGAAGCATTAAGTTTTCCCTTACATTTGTTAAAAGCTGGGTATATTTCACTCAAAATGACTTGATTTATTAATTGTAGGAACTGATATTTCAAAATTGCAAAACAAAACTCAAGGTTGAAACATATACTTAGGAAAGTAAATGTTATTCACATAATAACTTCAAGAGAGAAGAGAGGACCTCCTTTTCTGCTTCCTTTTTTGCTTTTCCTTTAAAAAGTAATGAGATAGATCAAATGAAACCCATGAAACACACAGAATTGAAAGAAAATCACTATATGGTTAGATTAGCAATCAAACAGTTATATTCAATAGTATATGCCTGAACAAATCTCTCCCTTTTCTATAGTACTAGATTTTATTGAACAAACAAAATGCTTAAGTAATGACTCAGTACTATAGTAACTATAAAATATAGAGAAACACATAAAAGCTGTGGTCTTTCATGTGCATATGTTAACCCTTTAAAGCTGGCTTTAGAACTAAATGGGAGAGAAAACTGAATACAAAACCCACTAATTCTCTCATCAGTGAGACACAGTGGCATTTTTCTGGAAGATAAGCATAACAAAAAAAAAAAAGTTACTGAGCTTTTCAGTGAAAAATAGTGCCTTTGTTCAATGGCATAATAGCTGATAAATGACAGTTACGTAGAACATCAAGAATACTTGGTGTTTTTACTGAGAATTACAAAGCTAATTTAAGAGTATTCCCAAATAAGGGAATAAGCTAATACATTAACTTCAGTGATGGTTTCCTCTACCGATAGACAGTGTGGGATATGGTTCTGTCAGACAAATGCCAGAGGGTCAGCAGAAAAAAGTCTTTAACACTTTTCTATCAGTCTATTTTTCAGTCCACTTGCCTTCTATGCAAGAAAACTTCATATGCTTCCCCATTTTAACTTCAATGGAGTAGTTATATTGAAGTATAGACAAGTATAAGTATATATGAAACGATACACGGAATAAATAAATAGACTCCATAACCTGGGGTAGTTATGAAGTGGGTATGCATGTCAGCGCCCGGCACAAGTGAGATAGCTCTCCAAAACTTGTGCCCCGAGCCTCAGTCTGACCCACACCTTTATTCTTAAAGACGTTCCATATGCAATACATTGCATAACTTTTACATGCATATTCAACCCCTTGCCCCGCCTGTCCTCGCTTCTCATGCTAAGTAAGTCCACGCCCTTCTGGGCATGCGTGGTTTGCTGTGGTGGTCGCACGGGGGTCTCTCGGTGGTCCTGAGGCTGAAGATTGTAGTCTTCCTCATGATTGAACTTTTGAACTTTTCCTCTCTGCGCATGCGCTTTTGGTCCTTTGGTGCTTATCTGAGTAGGTCTGTCAGTCTTGATAGGCTTGGAGACAGAGGAGCTTCTTTATCTGGGTTCTTTGCTTCTTCTGGTATTGTTCTTTATGCCAGAAGCTTCAGAAATTTGCATTTTCCTATGCCCTTTGTACTAGGCAGAGGTTTCTTAAGTAAAAGGTTGAAAATTCAACACATAACTCTACAAGTTAAATTATAAATGCTTAATTCATTTTGTTAACCTAACTCTAAAAATCTCTGTTTCATATATATGAACTGTGTATATACGTATAGAGATATAAACATAAAATATGTATAGCCAAGAGCTAATGAGAACAAATACAATCCTTTTTGGTGTAATGAGATTTTGCCTGAGTGAGAATGCTTAAAACACAATTCCACGTATCTGTTATCATCTATATTAACTAATTGCAATAACACATTTTAATTTAAAAAAATATTCCCACCTTTAAGCGATTAAACATGCAGTATTGTTCCTCTTATGCAACTAAAATTAAGTATTAACTGCCAAAAGCAGAAAATTAACTTGATGTTAGTCATTCAAGATATATAATGCTGTTGTTGTTCCTCTTCTAATAGCAGCACATAGATTTAAAGCACTTTATCCAGTCTCTTCTTCGTCCTCCTCAGTTATCTCCTTTTTATGTTCATCTCACAGCTATTCAAATTACCATAGTTTTATGTCGCCCTGTTCTTTTAAAATTTTTAAAGTTGCTTTAAAAGTTTTCTGTGCCTTCTGAAGTTTACATATTTCTACTGGAGTATCTCATGCACTGTCATGTAAATAATGTTTGTTTTGCATTCTTCTTTGTGGGAGAAGAGAACTGATGGACTGTTGGTTTGACCAGTGTGGTTGGAGAGGTGGCAATTTCATCCTCCAATCCACTGCCACTTTTGGAATTCTATATACTGCGAGGCCAGAAATAAAAGCGCCTTCCTTTTGCTCTTTTGATCTTAGAGGCGTGTGTTATTTCATGTCGTAGTGCGACATCTGGTGGCCGCCGTGTGTAGGACAGCCCTGGGTGAGGTCTTAATTCTTGAACCCCTCCTCGCCTTTCTGCCTTCCTGCCTGCAGTGCTTGTGGTCAGGGCAACCCCCTGTGATTTCTCAGGACTTCCTGGTCTTGGATGTCTGGAAAGCTTTTCTGGAGTGAAAGAGGGTTTCTGTTCTTTGGGATGGCTTTAAACAACTGTTTTACTGGGCCAAATATCATGGGTTCTTTTCAGCCCCTGAGGAGGAGTTCTTCAAGGAGGCATGGGGTCTCCTGGGAGAACATTTCATGGGCTCTCTCTCTGCTGGTTCTAGTGCAGGCGTGGTGGCAATGCTGTTGAAATGGAGACAAATTTATAAGCTTTGGCAGGACTCCAGTGCCCCAGTCCCTGAACTGGGTGACGCTGAAGTCTTTTCAGAGGCTGAGTTGGATTTTGAGTCTTTGCGCGGATCGGAGCCTTCCCCTTCCCCGCAGGACGCTGTGCTGAGTGACGGTTCCGGCTCCGATCGCGACTCTTGTTCCTCCAGGGTGGACTGGGCTCCCGGCCGGCGGATGGGCGGAGACCTGCGGGCCTCTGGGGTCCTGCAGAGTCGGCGGTGCCGACCCCCTCCCTTTCCGCGCCCGGGTGGCAGTGGAGCGGAGTGGGAACGCCCTCTCTCCCTGTCTTTCCGGCGCCTGGGGGCTACAGGGAGCCCCTGGCTCAGCCTCCGCCTCTGCTGGAGCCTGATTCGGTGACAACATTTTGTCCAAACTGCGGGGTTTCCACAACGTATCCCTTGCTGGCGGTGGGAGAGGAGTCAGCTGCTCCCCCCCGCCGCTCTCCCATTCGGGGTCGACGTCCTTGATTGATTCTGCGTCTGCACAGCGTGCCGGGCATGCGCAGGCGGAGGAAGCCGCCGGAGGCGGGAGGTTGGTCGACTTTCTGTCGGACCTCGCCCTGGTGGGCGGGCGGCCAGGTCCGCTCCTTCTGCATGAGGCGGAGCCTGCTGTGGGCTTCCGTGTCATAGTGGGACTCTTTTGGGTGCGGTGCCTGATGGCCCCGTCCCCGCGCAGCCTGTGCTGGACCCCGTGGCCGGGGCCGCCTGTCCCTCTTGCGGGTACCGGGGCTGCAGCGAGTGCGGGCACTGCGGCGTTTACCTTTGCCGCGAAAGGTGACGCGTCCGACGGGTGACCCGTGCTTCCCTGGGGCCGTATGTCTTCTTCCTCGGCCTTGTGGACACTTCTGCCGTGTCAGGTGTGACTGTACGTCCGAGGGAACACGAGCGGTTTTGGCGAGAAGTCAAAGCTAAGGTCGAGAATATGCTTGATTGTGCCTCTCTGCGTAGCCTCCTGGGGTGCAGAGATGGCTGCTCTGGCCCTGATGATGCTGCAGGGGATGCAATATCGGGCGGTGTTGAGCCAACTCCCAGTCAGGCATCTGCTTCTGTCCCTGTGGAGTCCATGGGACGGGACTTAGCAGGTACTGCTGCCTTACCAGGGGGTCTCCAGGCTTTTCCTGTGCACAGGGGTGTTGCTCATAACATCCATCATCTGTTAACATTGAAAGCTTTGGTGGAACTCTGTGATAAGGTTGGAAAATGGTCTGGGGTCTGTTAAAGTCCCCAAAAATTGGGGTCTGGGGTCTGTTGAAGTCATGCAGATGCCTTGAATGTTTGCTGCTGATTTACTGACGCCTTATGATATTCGAAGCTTGACTCATGTTCTTTTTCAGCCTGTAGAATATGACCTTTTTGAGTCTAAATGGACTCAGCTGGCAACCAGAGCGGTAGAGCGAAATGCTATGTTGGGCCAACAGGATCCCAGACGTGTGATTGGTACTGATGTGCTGCTAGGCACAGGCAATTATGCTGATCCTCATGGGCAGGCTGGCTTTGCTCCCCTGGTGCTGGATCAGTGCCAGACAACAGGTGTGGCAGCGCTGATTCAGACCATAGAAGTGGCTGCTCCAAAGAAGTAATTTGTGACTGTTGTCCAGGGAGCTGATGATGATGAGCTTTCCTATGATTTGCAGACAGGTTATCTGCCTCTGTGGAGAAGCAGGTGGGAAATCCTGAGGCAAGGAAGATTTGCTTAAACACCTTGCGAGAAGTAACTGCAATGCTGATTGTAGGAGAATCATAGAGGCTCTTCCTGGTGATCCTTCTGTCCCTCAGATGGCAGAGGCCTGTACAAAGGTAGGCACCTCAGGTCATAAGATGGCTGCCTTGGCTACTGCTGTGCAGCTGGTCTGGGCACTGCCGCAGGGCAGGCAGCGACAGCAGGGGAATGCTCAGGCCAGCAAGAAATGGGGAAAGAAAGTACAGCAAATCACAACTTCCTTGTTTTTGTGTGGTCAGTGTGGAAGGCCAAACCATACTGCAAATGTTTGTAAGGTGACTGTTCATGCTAATGGCCAGGTTTTGCTGGGCTCGGGAAACAGGAAGCAGAGCGTGAAGGGGAGATGCCCCCAGACACAAGCTTCTCTCCAAGCCCCAGAGCCGATGGAGGTCTGCTTAGCCGGCTTGCAGCCAGCACCCGCTGCTCAGCAGGTGTTGATGTCTGCACAGCAGCAACAGTTGTCATAGATTCTTGCAAAATACATAAGGTTCCCCTGGATGCCTTTGGTCCCTTGGGTGAAGGCATGAGTGCTCTCCTTATGGAGACATGTAGTGCCACCCTTCAGGGCATCATTGTGCACATGGGACTCATTGATGCAGATTTCACGGGACAGATTTGTGCCGTGGTTTCCACACCCATCCCCCCCGTCACTATCCCGAAAGGGACACAAATTGCTCAACTTATGCCATTTAAGTCTTCTGTTTGCAGGACAGTTGATCGGTTGCGAGGTGACAGCAGCTTTGGATCCACTGGGCTGCCTCAAGTTCACTGGTCTACTGTCCTGAGCAAAAAACGTCCTGAGATGCTGTGTACCCTATCCATCCCTGGCACAACGCTGCCGGAGATCCATCTCCGCAGGCTTCTTGACAGCAGCATGGATGTCACAGTTCTCTCCCTTGGACCAGGGTCATCTGGAGCTTTCTAGCAGTCCCTGGAACACTCCTGTCTCCTGCATCAAGAGAAGTCTGGGAAATGGAGGTTGTTACAAGACCTCCGAAAGCTCAATGCCATGATGGAAAGCATGGGAACGTTGCAGATGGGCATGCTGTCGCCTACCATGCTTCCTGCAGATTGGCCAACCCTCACTATGGATTTGAAGGATTGTTTTTTTACAGTTCCTTTGCATCCTGATGACAGACCAAAATTTGCCTTCTTGGTGCCAGCAATCAACAATGCTGAACCTGCACAGCGCTATCAATGGAAGTTGTTGCCTCAGAATGCACGAGGTTTTCCTGCCATATGCCAATGGTATGTGGCCCGTGCCTTGTCTGGAGTTTGCAAGCAGTTTCCTGATGCCCATCTTTATCGCTATATGGATGATATTTTGGTGGCTGTGTCCACCCAGGATGAGCTGCTGAGGATACAGCCTCAGTTGCTCAGTGCTTTGCATTCCCATGGGCTGCAGGTGGTTCCTGGAAAGGTTAAACAACAACCTCCTTGGAAGTATTTGGGGGTCAAAATTCTGGAACGGACAATCCAACACCAGGATGTGCAATTTGTGCATTCAGTGAAGACACTGAATGATGCCCAGAAATTGATAGGTGTCATCTCTTGGTTACGTCTGTACTTGGGACTGACCAACGCACAACTTCTCCTCTCTTTGATTTGTTAAAGGGAGACTCTGACATCAGGTGCTGGAGGAGGTTCAGCAAGCTGTTCCTGCTTGCCAGGTTTATCACATTGATCCTTCCGTTGATGTCACTGTGTTCATTACCACTCCAGATTCACATCCCACAGGCATCATTGGCCAATGGAGTGACAAATGGTCTGATTTTTTGCACATCTTGGAATGGATTTTCCTGCCCTATCAGTTGCAGAAGATGGCATCCACATTGTTTGAGCTAATTGCTCGCTTGATAATCAAATTCTGGCAATGGTGTTTGCAATTGATGGGTGCATATCCCACAAAGATCATACTCCAGCTACAGGGGGAGGATTTTGACTGGAGCTTTGCACACAGTGTGTCCCTGCAAAGTGCTCTGGAAAACTTTTCAGGGTAGATCGCTTATCATCCGCCCAGTCACAAGCTACTGCAGGTGGCAAAATTCACACAAATCTCTTTGGCCCAAAAATAGTCAGGAGCCAGTGCAAGGACCCACTGTCTTCATTGATGGTTTGGGGAAAACAGGGAAGGCCATTGTTGGAGGGATGGATCTGAGTGGCAGGTCCTGGAAGGTCATGAGGATGGGTCAGCCCAATTGGTTGAATTGAGGGCTGCTGTCATGGCATTTGAGAAATTTTCCAGGAACCTTTCAATTTGGTCACAGATCCTGCCTATGTGGCCCACATTGCACAGTGGTTGGGTTATTCAGTTTTGAAGGAGGTCGGTAATCATGCCTTGTTTCACTTACTGAAGACCTTGTAGTGTGCCATTCAGGCCCGGGTTCATCCGTACTGCGTTCTGCATGTAAGGAGTCACACCAATTTGCCAGGGTTTGTGGCAGAAGGTAACGCAAGGGCTGACAAGTTGGCTAACCCATTGTGGGTAGCATCTCAGCCTGACACTCACAGAGGCCAAGGCATTGCATGGGTTTTTCCATCAGAATGCACACACCTTGCAGAAGCAGTTTCAGTTGATGCCAACTGAGGCGCAAAACATTGTCGAGTCGTGTGACCACTGTCACACGCTTGCTGTGCCTTTGCCAGCAGGAGTAAACCCCAGAGGCCTTAGGGCCTTGGAGCTTTGGCTGATGTCACTCAGACTGCCAAGTTTGGCCAGCTCAAGTATGTGCATGTCACTGTGGACACGTTCTCTGCAATGTGGGCTTCTGCTCACACTGGAGAAAAGGTCTGCGATGTCCTTGCCCACTGGGAGCAGGCCTTTGCCATTCTGTGTGTACCTTCTGCTGTGAAAACCAACAATGGTCCTGCTTACACATCGCAGAAGGTGCAGCAGTTCATGCAGCCATGGGGTGTGTCACAAGTTTAGTATCCCTCATTCTCCAACTGGTCAAGCTATTGTAGAATGTGCTCGTGGTACTCTGAAGCGGGTTCTTCAAAAACAAAAACGGGGAATGCAGGGTGAAACCCCACACAGTTGGTTGGCAAAAGTTGGCAATTGTCTTACTGTGCTGCAGAATTCAAATAACCCTGTCATTTTGAATCATCAGCTTTCGTTGCAGGCTTTGGACGAGACACATGAGCCTCGAGTGAAGGTTCAGGTGTGGAATTTAGTCCCCAAACAGTGGGAAGGTCCCTATGACCTTATCGCTTCGGGACGTGGGTATGTGTGCGTATCCACAGATACTGGGGTACACTGGGTACCTTCCTGACCTGCAGCTGCAGAGACAAAATCCGGCTGACAGGCAAAATAGAAACCGTGACCAAACTCAAAGTCATCAAGTGGATGAATCATTGAGTGATGACTCAGATGCAGACAATGTCAATGATGACTCCGATGAGTCCTCCAAGAGCGGACACTGAACATGGTTCAAATTTTTCCCTTTTAACGTTATATATTTTTCTTTTTTCTTTTTTTTTTAAACAGAAAAAGGGTGAGATGTCGCCCTGTTCTTTTAAAATTTTTAAAGTTCCTTTAGAAGTTTTCTGTGCCTTCTAAAGTTTACATATTTCTACTGGAGTTTCTCCTGCACTGTCATGTAAATAATGTTTGTTTTGCATTCTTTGTGGGAGGAGAGAATTGATGGACTGTTGGTTTGACCAGTGTGGTTGGAGAGGTGGCAATTTCATCCTCCAATCCACTGCTACTTTTGTAATTCTATATACTGCGAGGTCAGAAATAAAAGTTTCTTCCTTTTGCTCTTTTGATCTTAGAGGTGTGCGTGAATTATTTCATGTTGCAGTGTGACAGTTTTACATATTGGTTTTAGGGAATCTAGCCTGCTCTTAGAGGAACATTTCAATAGACTTTAGTGCCATGTTTCACTGCAGAGGATTTGAATGTTTTCACATAAATTAGTTGGGGTTTTTGTTTATTTGTTTGTTTTTTTAAATAGATACTTGCACTCAAATAATTCAGTTTTTTAAAGGAAAGACTGCAATATGGTAGTTCAGATGGAGCATTTGTAAAATTTTTCTTCCAGGCAGTATTTAGGATTATTTCAATATCTGCTCCCACAACTATCTCCTCTTTTGTTTCTATGTAAATACCAGGTGATATGACATGTGGGGAGACATATTCATGGCATACTACCAAGCAGTTTGCATACTCTGAATAAGAGATACACTGATCTTAACAGTGTATGGAAAGAAAATCCAACCAAAAGCAAAAAGCATAATTATACATTCAGAGTGTATTAGAAACACATCCTCTCTGTAAGTCAAATTGCATGTCGTTTTCACTACAGAGAGCCTGTAGTGAATCAGATCCTGTTTGAAAACAAAGTTGTGAAAACAGTGTATATCAGGGTGAGACTATAATGTCATTTTTCTGTGTATTGAATGGAAATCTGAAAAGGTTGAAATGTTTCTTAAAATACTGTCCTAGATTGCAAGGCAAGATGTGTTCTATTTGCCATCTGTTAGACGCGTGGCAGTTACCTTCTGTTAATTGGGCAGTTTTGTTTATCTCTTCCACAAACCAATCCTTCCCCGGGGGAGACATCTGCTGTTAATGGCCTATTGAATGTCACTGCATGACTGATAAAAGTTATAGCATCCCATTGTGAGATGCTCCACCCAGAGGGAGGAGCCAAGCATTCCTAATTAGATGTAATCTGAGTTTTTGGGGCACCAGACTCAGCCTTTCCACTGGATTCCCAGAGGAACAGCTGGGTTTTTCCACTGGCTCTTCAGAGGAAGACTACACCCTTCTACAGGATCACTGCTCCAACAGAACCATATCTGCCACTCCAGGAGAACTGCAGCCACTCCAATTTGGACTGCTACCAACACCCTGACCAAAAGGGTGTCAGGTTGTATTCTGATTCTGTCAGTGGTTTTTCTTTTGTATTATTGCATAGGTTTTTTGTTTTTTTTTTTTTTTTTATTTTTCCTGACTTGGAGTCTCTCACTGGTTTTGCTTTCAAACCAGAACAAATACATAGAGGCATTGGCATACGGCTTTGATCTGTGTTACCCTCTCAAAATATCTGAAAAAGAAAATTCAAGGGACAGGATTAATCTTTTTAATTATGACAACATACTATACTTAATATGCAACATAAAAATCAGAACAGAACTAAACTCTTTCAAATTAACACAAACATTTCTTTCCAAAAGCAAGAGAATCTTAAGCAATCAAAACAAGGGTGAGTTGATATTCCTCCTTTGAGATCTTGAAAATGTGATACTCCCACAAGTTTTTAAAATAGTTCAGTATTGACTTCTTTGCATTACTCTGATGTTTCATTGAAATGACTCTTCTAAATTGAGTGGGTCTGTACAGAAACACTGTTAGCAGGCTTTGTTCCTTATCTTACCTAAATAGGTTTTAAGGAATGACACATCCCATCTGGATTTCTTAGGTCTCTTTCACCCTTCATCCTCCATTTCTATGAGCAGAGGGAATCAGTTCTTGAAAAATGAGATTACTTAGAATAGGTAAAAAAAATTTATTTTCCCCCTTTGCTCTGCTCTGGTGAGACCCTGCCTTATAGTACTGTGTTCAGCTCTAGGGTCCTTATTATAAGAAGGATATGGATCTGTTGGAGCAAGTCCAGAGGGGGCCACAGTGAGGTCTCAATGAGAATCAGAGGGCTAGAGCTCCTCTGCTATGGAAACGGGCTGAGAGAGTTGAGGGTGTTCAGCCTGGAAAAGAGGAGGCTCCGGGGAAACCTTCCAGCATCTAAAGGGGCTCCCAGGAGCTGGAGAGGAACTATTGGCAGGGGCATAGAGTGAAAGGACAAGGGGGAATGGCTTTAAATTTTCAGAAGGCAGGGTTAGATCAAATATTAGGAAAATATTCTTCAGTGCAAGGGTGGTGAGGCCCTGGCACAGGTTGCCCAGGGAAGCTGTGATTGCCCCATCCCTGGCAATGTTCAAGGCCAGGTTGAACAGGCCTTGGAGCAAGCTAGGATAGTGGAAGATGTCCTTGACCATGGCAGAGGGGTGGAATTAGATGATCTTTGAGTTCCCTTTTAACCTAAACCATTTCGTGGTTCTATGATTCCATGAACTGCTGAGTTAACTTTCCATGTTCTTAACAATTTTCAGTATTTCTATTAGCCTTTTCTTTCATGCTGTTGCTTTTTAGAAACAAAATAAAGTAGTGAGCTGCAGTTAACATCAGTGACTTCTGTATTTGGAGAACAGTCTGCAGTATTAAATTTCCATAACACTAAAGATTCTAGAGAACGTTAGTACAACTTCTGTCTTCCCAGAATGCCATTTGTGTTGTTCAGTTTGTTTGTTTTTAAATATTTGAGGTGCATCCCTTTCTATCTCTCTGTGTACTTTAAAACCTCCTGTGGAACCACCCATCTCAGAGATACCTCCAGTGGCAGAGTACAGCATATGTGCCATATTGGATACACTTGATTATAGATGAGTTGTTCTTCATTTAAAATAAGAATACAGAAAGATGGCATACGTCTCTTAGTGCTATCTTTCAATTAAAAAATAATTATAGCATGGTATTGAGTTAAGAGGAGTTTTCCTTTTGAGGCTTGTTTAATTCATAATTATACATGATTCTTAATATCGAAAGATATTTTGCTAATCTGTGTGATAAAATAGCAAAGGAAAATGTAACTCTTCATGAAAGCAGAGGAAGACATGAAAAAAAATACAACAGAAGGTACAAGATATACAAGCAAAGGTACAAAAATAAAACTAAGAGAACAATGTTTCCCACCTCCCTTCTTCCCCCTCCCCTGGAAGAAAGTGTAATAATGGGTTTCATGACACATCTGAGCAACCCTCCTTCCAGGTATGGGCATGTCTTAGCCCTTCATACAAATTGCTAACACCCTGGAAGGTATTTGAGAAAGCAAGACAGAGATAGGCAGTTCCTACTGCTTTAATATAGCAATTTTTACATCTGAAATATGGTATCTTGTACCCTGTGGCTGGATTAAAGTCTATGTTAACAGGATTGCTATTTTTCAATGAGTCTCAGCTATTTAAGATCTTAAGCAGCTGGCAATATGTAAAACTCTTGATGTGACACTGATAATAAAGTTTTCATATTGTTGCTTATGGAATTGTTGGTACAGTACTCTCACTATAGCACTGCAGAGCAATTAATCTGAGACCTTGCTTCTCCACTGACATGGCACTACTCTCAAATATGCCATATTTTCTGTACCTAATAGGTAGGATTTACTTTAATTTCTTCCTAGAGTCTGATATCCATGATCTTAAGTTAGGTGATGAGGCATGGTAAAGCTCTAACAAAAATAGTGTATATTCTTTTTATGCTGGCATCCAAACTGAGGGACAGAAAAAGGCAGAATATGGCCAAACACTGGTATGCACACAAGGAGGTAATGTCAGGCATTCCTGTTGTCCAGGTACTCTATTCCCTGGGAAACAGAGGTGCTGCCAATAGGTAGATTGGCTGATTAGGACAGTAGAGTTGAAGGGTGAAAAATCAAAGGAGGAAGGCAAATGCAGAATTACTAGATAGTTTGGCACAGATGTAACTAAACAAATTTACGTCAATGCAAATTTTCATTCCCACAAGAATACATTATCCAGAAGAAATCTGAGTTACAGATATGTGAGTTCAGTTGTAGACTGGAACAGTATCATGTGCACTGCTGTAAATCACATACACAAGCCGATAACTTTTTCAATTATTATCTGCTTTAATTGAGGCATGGAATGGCCAGGCTTTCAAAGGCAAGCTCAATTAAGATTCGTACCATAGGAGGTGATCTGTCAGTCCTCCACTCTCCTGCTAATACACAAAACCTAAGAAGAACCAGTACTAAGAAGCATCCTTTATGGGTGAGAAGGGACACTGTCTTCTCTTGTGCAGATGTACTATGAGCTAATCTGCTGCTATAGAGAGATCTCTCCCTGCCGTGAAAACCAGATTTAAAAGACAGAGCAGTAGGCTCAAATACCTACATAGTGAAGACCAGTGAAGACCACTGCCAGCTCTAAATACATTAGAAGGGGACTGTAACTTTGTCTGAAATCTGCCAGTCTGGCTTTGTTCCTCTGGGAATTGCTGACCACCATCTGGCATGAATTTAAGCAGAAGTCAGAACCCTTTATTCCCATCACTGTGCCCCTATGCTCGCCTGCTGCAGGGACTAGATGTGCCTGTTCCTTGTGTATGCCAAGGCAGCTCTTTGTTTCCTTTTTACCATTTACACTGCAATTTCTCATTAATTAGAAGGATACTAGTATTTAGCCTTCGCTAATTTTCTATTCACTGTGCTAAAACCTTGCTACTGTTATAAGCACATATACTGCTGTTTACACAATACAAATTCCAAAATACAAAGCCTCGTGTGTTCATATTATATACTCTGTGATTGATATACTTCTCCAAACAGCTCATCTTTCACTGTTTTACAGAAATAAAGTTAGAAAAATCAATGTGTCATTCTCATTATGAGGAAATGGATATCCCTGCAAATTGTGCAACATCAGTGAAGGCTGCAAAGCTATTCACAGGTGCTGAAAAAGCAGCAAATGAACAGCTATATACCAGCACATCTTGGAAAATCTTAGATCAAATTTCATCAGTGTTAATGAGTTACCATTTAAATATCAAATGAAACTGGTATTATTTGTAGCTAACTGTTGCTACAATAATTGCCCCTATATAGCAGATGCTATATATCAGATGCAATGTTTGAACTTCCCCTTTTTCCTAATCATCATGAATGTCATGTTGAAGCATATATATATAAGACTTCTATACCTTTCAAAGTATTATCACCATTAAATCTCTAGGTACCTCTGATTTAAATAGAACAGTGAAATGACAGCCAGTTTAATTGTTTAATACCTTTTAGAATTCAATCCACAGTAAGTTAAAATTGAATAACGTACTGTGTGAGTATGTTTAGGTTATTCTAGAATGAGTTACATCACTCCTCAAATATTACACTACATTGTATTACAGCTACATCTAGAGTTTTGATCTTTAATTGTTCTATTAAGCAGGACATCAATTTCTACCATTGAGGCAGAATAGGATTAATACATGCATTAAAGAATTTTGTTGATTTTTATGCATTAAAAATATAGCTATGCCTGACAGATATATCGTTTATTTAAATACAAAATATAGGTAGACATTTTATATTAAGCCATTGGATCTAATAACCACAAACTGAGAAATTATTTTATTGAAATGAGTGAGAATGATGCATTCCTCAACGGTGTTATTAACTGTTTATTTAAAAAGTTCAGAGTAAACAGCACAAAAAATTAGCCAAATTTGAAACTAAAGACAATGTGGGTTTATCCTGTGCAGGTTACATCATTCAGAGGAAGTTCTGTAGGTATTAAGAGTATGTTATATTTTCCTGTTTGTTCGTTCTTATCATGTTTTTTTCCTTTCCCTAGCTGCTGTAAAAGCACCATCCAAAGGATACTAAGCAGCTGCAAAAATATGAAGATGCTTGTCAACATGTAACTTTTGTCCATTAACAGCCAGAGGTATACTGCAGAAACCTAAGCTCCATCATTACTGAGAACCCTTATGGAAGTTAGATGTAATTAACTAAGCACGGAAATTATTACATGCAAATATTTTAATACTTAAAATTAAAAAAAAAAAAAAAGCTGTCCTTTGCAACTCAGTTTTTCATTTCTTCTCATGGAAAAAAATCAATAACTAACAAATCAGCTTCCAAAGATGAGGATAATTTTAGTGTTGCTTAAAACATAACATAATTTTTCAGTGTATCTATATTTGGAGTCAGTATATACAGGCTCATGGGAGAATGCAAACATGCTTTTAATGAAGGCATAAATTATACATATACGTAAATATAAATAGTAATGTTCAGAAAAAAGTTCCCTCCACCCACCATACCACCAGTACTACATGGAGCAAGTAGATTGCTCTTATCACACAGTGCGCCCAGATTAGAAAACTGAATCGCCCTGAGATTTTAGAGATAATTACAAATTGGCCGAAATGTAAAAACTTTAGTCTTGCTCATAAAAATGAACAAGAAGTGACAGGTGCTGAAAAAGCGCTACCATATAACCAACTGCCAGCAGAAGAAACACGTTACACTCTTTTCACTAATAGTTCTTACCGTATTGTGAGAATGAAATGAAAGTAGAAAGCAGCCATATGAAACCCCAAACAGCATGTTGCAGAAGAAAGAAAGTAGAAAGAAGAAAGAAAGAAAAGAAAGAAAGAAGGAAGAAAGAAAAAAGATCAAATAAACTTACTGAACTCAAAACTGTTCAACTGGCCCTAGACATTACAAAAAGAGAGAAGTGACCAAAGCTCTGCCTCTACACTGATTCATAGATAGTGGTCAATAGCTCTATAGAGATAACTAGAAAAGTAGAACTAATTAACAGTATTTAAAAAAACCCAATTTAAGCTGCTGATAAGTAGAAAAACATTGCTACCAAGGTAGAGAAACTACCTGTAAAAATTCACCATGTAAATGCCCATGTCCCCAAAGCAGAGCCAGTGAGGAGCACCAAAACAATCAGCAGGCAGATCAAGCTGCAAAAATAAGAGTGCCAAAAATAGACTTAAATTAGCAACATAAAAGAGAGTTGTTCCTAACACGATGAGCCCATGATGCCTCAGTCATCAGGGTAGAAATGCCACTTTTAAGTAGGCACGAGACTGAGGAGTAGATTTAACCAAAGACAGTATTTCTCAAGTTATCCATAACTGTGAGACGTGTGCTGCCATCAAACAAGCCAAGCGAGTGAAGCCCCTATAGTATAGGAAGCAGTAGTCCAAATACAGGTATGGGGAGGCCTGGCAGATTGACTACATCACACTGCCCCACACACGCCAAGGCAAGTGCTACGTACTCACAATAGTAAAAGCCACCACAGAATAGTTAAAAACCTACCCTGTACCTCATGCTATGGCACGTAACCATTCTGAGCCTTAAAAAACAAGTCCTTTAGAAGCATAGTACCCCTGAAAAGATTGAGTCAAACAATGAGACTCATTTCAAGAACAGCCTTATCAACACCTAAGCTAGAGAACAAAACATTGAGTAAGTGTACCATATTCCCTACCATGCACCAACTGCCAGCAAAGTAAAGAAGTACAATAGACTGTTAAAAACCACCTTAAAAACATTAAATAGAGGATCTTTCAAAAATTAGGAACAGCATCTAACAAAAGCCACCTAGTTAGTTAACACCCAAGGCTCTACTAATCGAGTAGGCCCTACCCAATCTGAACCTTTACAAATAGTAGATAAAGTCCCAGTAGTACATGTCAAAAGTTTGTTAAAGAAAACAGTGTAGATCAATTCTACCTCAAGTACAGACAAACCCATTCATGGGGTTGTCTTTACTCAAGAACCAGGTTACACATAGTAAATAATGCAGAAAGATAAAAGAACATGATGTGTACCTCAAGGAGATTTAATTGTTAAATGAGAACTATGTGTAAATATCACTGTTTACTAAATGTTACTACCATTATCTTTATATAACTGTATATTAGATGTGTTTGTAGAGTTAAAATAGATATATTGGTTTTAGTAGTAAACTAACAATATAAGGATAAGGGGTGGAATGTCCTAAGTTGACTATATAATACTTTTATCCCAAATCATCTGTTCTGTTTATACAAAATAATACGTTTTGCACCTTTAAGACTTGTTCCAGGAGTGAAGAGCGAGAAAAGAAGCGCAGAGTTTGTTTTCAGAAACTGCACTCACTCCTCCACATTCTTGCTCCTGGACTGTGTTGTCTGCAGACAGACAGACAAGACAGAGCTCTCCTTTGCTTTTTAGTTAGTTTTAACTAGCTGAGGCAAAAAAGTTCCTTGGACTGTGGCTTTTCCTTTTCTTTAGACCTGCTCAAACCTGCTCTAGACTGAACACCAAAAAAAGCACCAGTAGCGCACACCTATGGCCCAGCAGGCTGGGCCTGGGCTGCAGCATTTCCAGCACCAAAAAGACTAATAAGACACTGAGTGAGTCGAGCTGCAGCCTGGGGGGGGGGGGGGGGGATTTTTCTAAGTTCGTCCCTCTTTTACAGCAGCAAAAAGTTTCATTCTTTAATATTGTTTAAGTTTGCTTGTTTAATAAACAATTTTTTCCACTTTTCTCCAAAGAAGTATTTTTTCCCGAGCCAGTTGAAAAGAGGGGCCAATTAAATCCGCCTTATAGAAGAACTCCTTTGGGGGTTCTCTCCCAAATTTGCCCTAAACCAGGACATAAGGTTTCTCTTTCATTTAAACACAGACAATAATATGGAATTTTAATAAAAGGATCACAGACACTAAGAAAGACTGACAGAGCAATCATGTAGCACTTTTTTGTATGCTACTGCAGTTAAAGAGGTGTTGGATTGACAGGGTGTCATGGTTTAAAAGCCCAGCCAGAAGCCAAGGCCCAGAGAGCTGCTTGCTTACTGCCCCACCAGTAGGACTAGGGAGAGGATTGAAATGGTAAAAGTCAGAAAACTCATGGGCTGAGATACAGACAGTTTAAGAGGGAAAGCAAAACCCATGCCCACAAGCAAAACAAAGAATCAATCCACTGCTTCCCAAGGGAACACAGTTGTTCAGCCGTCTCCAGGAGAGAGGGCCCCATCACATGTAGTGGTGACTTGGGAAAAAAAATGTCATCATTCCACATGTTCTCACTCCTCCTCTTTCTTATCTCTATATATTGAGCATGATGTCACATGGTCTGGAATACCCCTTTAGTCAGTTGGGGTCACCTGTCCTAGTTGTGTCTCCTCCCAGCCCCCATGCACCTACAACTTCCTTGATAGCATGGCAAGTGTATGAAAAGCAGAAAAGCAATATATGTAGCATGACAGCTATGCAAGTAGGAAGAAGCAACACTCTCTGTAACTGTTTATTTTCTACCTGTGGGAGTACAAGGGGAAGAACTGGAATAGTTGGAGCATTCCAGGTTCTTCATTACAGGAAAGCTGCTTTCTTAACACTACGTCTTCTGACAGAAAGACTGAAAATTCCTCTGATGCTCTTAATTTCTGAAATGGGATAAAACTTTAGAAAGGTAGAAATAAACTGTACTCAGGCAGAAGAAAGAGTCAGGAAATAAGGAGTGAAAGGGAATGTTTTGTGGTATTTGTATGTACTATAAAAATAATACTTTGCCTTTAAATAACTGAAATACAGTGTCATACTTTATGTGGCTTGTCACCCTAATAATTAGGGTGTTTAGCAGCTTTCAAATTTTTTAAAAAACCCTAATTGATTCTCTGACATATGTGTGAAATAGCTTGTTACTTCACTGATGGAGAAAGAATAACTTTGCTTAAATTACTTGCCCAATGCCATACAAATCAGTGACAAACCCAGCCTGAATACCTGAGCTCGTAATCAGGCATACATCTGCCTGGAACACCTCCCCCCTGCCACTGTTCTCACAATATGTACTGTTATATTAGCTCAAACTAAGGAACATGCAAATGTACTTTTCAAGGAATCTGGCCTGACACCACTCTGACACAGGAGGGATGAAGGAGTGGCTATCCTAGTGTCATTTATATCAGGGATTTCAGAATAAGATGTATTTGCAGAAGCTCAAGTGTTGCATCCTGGGATTGGGTTTAGATTAGGGGTTCTTATTTGTGTTAGCTAGCCGAGTCCTGTGTACCCCCGTGCACCCCTCGTGTTGTCGTCCCCCCCCACGATGTCTGGCCCCATGCTGCCTGCCGTTGGGCTTTCCCCCCGCCACTCCTATGACCACTCCCCAGTCTGGCCCCGGGAACCCCGTGTCTGCCGCCCCATCCCCATGATCCCACTCAGCCCAAGGCTCAGTGTCTGCCCCTGCAGTGTCCCGGTTGGTCGCTGTCCTATGTCATCTCCGCGGCACCCGCACGGATTGGGGGGCGGCGTCTGCCCTCCCTATCACATCCCCTATATCATCCCGCTCCTTCCTGGGTCCTGGCGCCACTTCCCCCATGTGGAGTGGGAAGCGTGGGTCGCTACCCCCCCACTGCAGCTCTCTGTGACAATAAAGCCTTCCTGCTTTCCTTCGTGGGTGATTTGGATATTCCTTCCCTCTTCGCCTCAGACTCTTGCGCAGGTGACAGAACCTGGCAGACCCTGACCGGCATGCCAGCAGCAGCGGCATGCGGGAGAGAAGCGGCAGACCCAGGCGTCTGGGGGGAGGCGGTACCGAAGGGCGCCGGAGCTGCTCCAGACCTGGGAGAAAGAGTGCAAGGCTGCACTCAAGAAGTATCAAGAAAAATATTGTTACACTTGCCCCTTCATCCAAATACATCAATTTATAAAAAAGTCCCATGAAGGCTTGTAGCTTTACTTTTGAGTAGTCTTGAGAGGAGTGAAGCAATATGTGGAATAAACAGACTCCACAACCTGATGTAGTTATGAAGTGGGTATGTATGTCAGCGCCCGGCACAAGTGAGATATCTCTCATAAAAACTTGTGCCCCGAGCCTCAGTCTGACCCACATCTTTATTCACAAAGGTGTTCCATATGCAAGCCATTACACAACTTTTTCATGCATATTCAACCCCTGGCTCCGCCTGTCCTCGCCTCTCATGCTAAATAGGTCCACGCCCTTCTGGGCATGCGTGTTTTGCTGTGGTGGTCACAGTGGTCTCTGAGGCTGAAGATTGTGGTCTTCCTTATGATTGAACTTTTGAACTTTTCTCCTTTGCGCGTGCACTTTTGGTCCTGATTACGTTTGTCAGTCTTGATAGGCTTGGAGACAAAGGAGCCCCTTTATCTGGGCTCTTTGCATCTCCTGGTCTCCTCCGGTATTGTTCTTTATGCCAGAAGCTTCAGAAATTTGCATTTTCCTGGGCCTTTTATACCATGGCAGTGGTTTCTTAAGTAAAAGGTTAAAATTCAACACATAATTCTACAAGCTAAAATTTAAATGCTTAATTCATTTTGTTAACCCAAGTGAACTCCAAAAATCTCTATTTCAGGAGCAGGGAGTTGGACTCAGTGATCCATATAGATCACTTCCAATCTAAGGTATTTCATGATTCTAAAGAGGCAGTCAAATTCCAAGGCTTAAGAAGTGACACAAGTTGATGTGTAGAACCTCCAGCACCAAGTAACGCAGGATGGCAACTTTGCCTGCAAAGTGAACAGAAAAGGCGTGTTGGGTGAACACAGAGGTAACAGCTCAGCTGATGTTACTAGGAGCTCTTTCTCTGCAGAATCCTTTTCAAATTTAAAACTGGTCTCACCAAAATAAACCTCTTGAAAGAGCGTTGTAGACGTATTAGCCGCCGAGTGAAATTCTTAGCACAGCTGTCCTTCTAATCCCTACGCCCCCACACACATGCTCCTGCCCTGGAAGGCACTTAGAAAAGCTTGCCTAATAAAGGGAATCTTTTAAATATTTACACTGCATTTCTATATTTAGGCTTATTGTACTACTACAGTAACAAGGTTAAAATTATTTTGTTCAGAAATATGAAAAATGCATATTTTATGATTGGCTTTTCACAAATAATAAACTGAATACTATATATACTATATTGATCAGAAGTGCTGTATTAACATTTTAATAGTATGGTGAATGTAGATTTGTGTCACAGTGCGCTGTTGTATCGTGCTGGGCAGCAACAGCAGGGGCGCAACCTTCCCCCCATAGCTCTGCTATGCCCAGTTATTGCTTGGTCCGGCGCAGGAACAGATAACGACGACACGGGACATGGGGTAAAACTGGATGGATTTATTAGGTCCACAACCTGGGACCCCAAGACAAAGCCCAGGGCGGTCTGCAGAGGTTTTTATAGAGGGAGTGGTATAGGGCAACTAACCAATGAGGGCATGGCAGGGAGGAATCTAGGGCAGGACTAACATTCTATAAACCTATCAGGGAGAGCAGGGGAGGGGAATAATACAAAGCAACAAATGGGGTATCAAATACTATAAGATAGACAAGGAACACTCTGGAAAAAGGGG
Source organism: Vidua chalybeata (assembly GCF_026979565.1). Taxonomy (NCBI): domain Eukaryota; kingdom Metazoa; phylum Chordata; class Aves; order Passeriformes; family Viduidae; genus Vidua; species Vidua chalybeata. Next base: position 64,518,547 of record NC_071570.1, on the reverse strand, counting down.
TAGGTATAGGGAGGATTGACAACTTGGGAGGGAGGAAGTTAGGGAAGGGCTTCGGGAGATGGGTAACTCGGGAAGGGAAGAAGATTAGGGAGGAGAATAGTGGGCAAACACAAACTTAAAGCAAAAACCACACCACAGCAGCTCCTCCTTTTCTTTTAAAATAAAGAGGGGGAGAGCCCTGGTGTTTAAACAAATTGATGAACGGTATGGGTGTATGACAATACAAGAGTCATATAACAGATACAACAAATTTTACATAACAGATACTATACTTTCACAACATGTAACAATTTAATAAAACAACAGAGGAGATTCAGAAACTATCAGGAAAAGGATAAACTTATCATTGCTATAACATATAGGATAAAAATCTTCTTCACGAAATATAAAATGCACAAAGTCCTCATGAAGTGCAGGTGGATCCGAGGTATGAAGCACAGTGAAATTTGGGGTATTGGAATTTCTGGGGCTTGACAAGTGACTGAAGAAAACTGATTTTAAATTCTGCGTAACACAAAGTACTTCAGGGGGGCTAATCGTTTTGCAAGACACAATCATGGAAGGGTGATGTAATTTTACTAATTTTATTTTTTCTCTGACAGCTGTGTGGAAACGTTGGGCATTAACTTGATTGGGTGGCTCTTCCTTCTATAATATATAACTCAAGAAATAAATTATTTCAAAATTCTCTAGAACATAAAGGACAATTGCATAATACAGAAAACCTGGTTTGAGATGTGGGGAGTTGATTAATAAATCAATATTTAATTTCTACTTTTAATACTAAATGGTAGTAATATGGAAATCAAAAGGAATAACAGGTAGGGTACACTTAGGGAAATGGATAGGGGACTTGAGCAATCACCTCTGCAATTTCAAGAAGTAATTTTATTTTGACTGTTCCTTTTTATTTTCTTTTTGTTTTTTTTTTTACTTGATTGTCTATTTCAACTGCTGCAGCTTCCAAGTCTATGATCCAGAAGGGTTTTTGGAGAGGCCTCGAAGGATCAAGGCCTTTCAGAAGATCCTTCCAAAAACTGAATGCCAATTGAATCCGAATTTGATTTAATTCACAGGAAAAACCATGATTGCATTGGTGACTGCTGCAAGTAGTATGGGGTGAGATGACTGACCTGGGAGCAGCCATCCTTGGGGGGAAACAAAACAGCGACGTCCTGGTCTGGGTTTCTGGCTCCACCTTCCTCCGAAGGAGTCCCCCCAGACAGGGGAGGGACCTCCCAAAGATGGGACCTCCCATCAGAGGAGGAGTTGGAGGAAGGAGTAGGGGGTGGTCCAGCTCCGCCTTCCGACAAAGGGGACTGGCCTCCTACACGCAATTCGTGTAGCGGCCTCTGCGGAAAAGGCAGGGCTGGCGGTAAGTTTGGGGCCGGAGAAGAAGAGCTATGGTGGGAAAGTGGGCTCCAAGTGGTGTGGCCATCGCCGTCTTGGAAAGGGTGGGGCCAGGCATACTGCAGTTCCCTCATATGGCCTGAACAGTGTCCGGCAGGGCACTAGGGATGGCGCAGCCAATGCCATCTCCAAGGGAGGATAGGGAAGGGTATTGGGGAGTCTGAGGGACAGAGGGTACAGGGGGCTTCACAGAAACCACAGGGGAACTTACAGGGGAGGGGCCCACTGCAACAAGATCTCAATGGTGTGTGTGGATGTCGGGGGCCTCTTTAATATTAAATTCTCCCCTATACTTATGAACGTGCTGTCGTTTCATGGGAAATTTCTGCCCCATTCTTGTTTTTTCTACTCTCTCAGCCCTCATGGGATGCCCCAGCTTTTTGGGGGAGAGCCCAGCTTTGAGTAAGAGAGAATAGAACAAACACTCTCCTGATAAGTGAAGGGTACCCTCAGGGAATGTTTCAACCTTTTGGGGGAAGAGCCCCGATGTTGGAGAAAGCGGAGGGTACGTGTGATCTCCACAAGTTTGGCCACCAGATCTTGGAGACTAAAACCCACCCGCCGGGGATATGCCCTGCTTTGGCTCACTTACCCTCGGAGCGCAGGTGGAGGCATGTTTCTGGCCACTCGCCTTGAGGATCCAAGGGAGTGACGGTGGAAATCCCCTCAGATCAGCTTCTTATCAGGCAGCGTCGGCCCTGGAGTCGTTCTCCTTAGCCAGCTCAGGAGCTGGCTTCCGTGGTGGAATTGCGATTAGCTGGGAACATTTTCTTTCTCAGCTTGTTGCCTCCAGGGACTTAGGTGTTCCTGGTGCTTCAAGGCCCGTCCCTGGGGCCTTGGGCGCTGCCACTATCAGCCCCTGGTGTGCTCGTCCCAATGCGAACATCTTGCCCTGCAGAGATTCTGGGATCTTCCCTCTCACTGCTGAGGGCCCTGACTCAGCTTACTGTGAGCTGTCCAACAAGCCTTCTCTCTTCGTCCTTTGGGTAAGTCTGCCCCCTCGAGGCACCTATGGCAAGAAGAAAGTCGGGGCAGAGAGCACGTTGGCAAGGACAAGAGAGTCCCGGAGCCTCAAATTTGCCGCTCAGCTCCTCTTAGAGTCCAAAGCAGAGCTCGCTGATCATCGTCGCTGGTGTTCCTTTCCCTTCTTCTTCTTCAGTGAGGCAGGCGCCCCCACAGATTTGCCCGTTTGTTTTAAAAGACAAAAGAGGGAACCATCCTCTGCTACCATCTGTCACAGTGCGCTGTCGTATCGTGCTGGGCAGCAACAGCAGGGGCGTGACCTTCCCCCCACAGCTCTGCTATGCCCTATTATTGCTTGGTCCAGTGCAGGAGCAGATAGCGACAACACGGGACATGGGGTAAAACTGGATGGATTTATTAGGTCCACAACCTGGGACCCCAAGACAAAGCCTGGGGGTGGTCTACAGAGGTTTTTATAGGGCAGTAGTATAGGGCAACTAACCAATGAGGGCATGGCCGGGGAGGAATCTAGGGCAGGATTAACATTCTATAAACCTATCAGGGAGAGCAGGGGAGGGGAATAATACAAAGCAACAAATGGGGTATCGAATACTACAAGATAGACAAGGAACACTCTGGAAAAAGGGGTAGGGATAGGGAGGATTGACAACTTGGGAGGGAGGAAGTTAGGGAAGGGCTTCAGGAGATGGGTAATTCAGGAGGGGAGGAGATCAGGGAGGAGAATAGTGGGCAAACACAAACTTAAAGCAAAAACCACACCACAGCAGTTTTGTAGTTAAAATAGAAGCTATGTATGTGGGTTTTTTTAAAAAGAGTTATTTGCTTTGAGAGAACAATCCCAAAACACCTAAATCTTCCAGAGAAGAAGAATTTATGGTTCTCTTATCAGAAGAAGCTAATTTCTTCAGGCCTTGCTCAGACTTGAAGACGCCGTGGGGATTAGAAGGAGTTGACATATTCCAGACAGAGTTTCTTATTTTAAATAGAATGTACGCATAACCATGAAGTATGCATGAATATGCAACAGTGTATGGTTTTTAAGGGTTATTCCTTTGTTCACAAAACATGCTTGTCATGGCTTAAGTGCCTGAGAGCATCCGGACATCCGTAATTCTTTGCTTTTTATTGTCATGTAATTGTCCTAACTCTAAATTTTTATTACTCTAATTGTATTACTATTTTTATAACTATTTTATTATTATTAAACTTTTAAAATTTTAAAAACCAAGTGATTGGTATTTTTCACAAGAAATCTCTGAGGGAAGGAAGAAGCAGTAAGGGGAAAGCCACAGACAGAGCAGCCTACAATATTCCTTGAAATTACAATTTCTTAAAGCAGAAGAACAGCAGTATATGGGTATATTACAATGGTATAGACTGTGGGCTAGAGCCAGCTTCTCTTTTCACTGTGACCCTGGGCAAAAAAACCAGCATAATTCCACATGTCTTAGTAGTGTAAGTTGGAAGCAGAGTTTGCCCTCAGAAAGAAAGATATGAAAAAATTTCAGCAGATAAAAAGAGCTTGAGAGCTGTGAAAGTGGGAGCAGTAGTTTGTTTATTGGCCTCAGGAAAAATTCACTTAATACTTTTGGGTAACACAAATCTTTGAAAACTTGAATGTTTAGATGCCTTTTGAGAACCGTAGAGAAGCATGCAAGTGTAAACGTGCTGCTATTTGTCAGCTCTTTAACACTGGGAGGAAAAAACAAACAAACAAACAAAAAAAAAGTAAAGATATCTACATACCTGGTAATGGCAATCACATGATGTCTTCTTGATCCCAGAGGTATTTAGGTGTGAAGTGAAGCTGATGTACCAAATAAACCCACTTTAGGGAGAAAAATGGTTGATGGCGAAGGTAGGTATAGATTTGCATAAGGTGAACTGAGAGCTTGCAAGCTGGAGTAACATGACAAAAATACAGTTTCAGGGAAGAACAGAGTAAAGCAGACACTGAGTTCTTACAAGGTAAACAGTACCACCAAGATGTATTTTTAAAATTTATTGCTAGAACTGAATCAGAATCATTAAGGTTGGAAAATACCACCAAGATCAAGTCTAACCATCAACTTAACACTGACAGGTGTTGCCCAGAAGCCTGTTCCAGTGCTTGTCCATCCTTTCAGTGAAATATTTTTTCCTAATATCCAGTCTAATGCTCCCTTGACAAAACCGTTTCCACTTGTTCTAGCAATACTTGGAAGGGAGGGCATAGTGATGTGGGGACTGGTCTCTTCTACTGTGTCTGCAGTGTCAGGACCAGGGGAAATGGCTTCAAACCGAGACGGAGGAGATTCAGATTATACAGAATCATACAGACTAAACTGAGCTGGAAGACACCAAATGGCTTTTCTTCACTGTTAGGGTGGTCAGGCATTGGAACACGTTGCCTAGGGAGGTAATGAAGTCATCATCCTTGGAGGTGTTCAAAAGGCACCCGGATCTGACGCTGGATCATATGGCTTCAGAGTTACAGTGCTCATGTTGGGTTGAACTAGTGAATCCGACTCTACTCCCGCGCGTTCCCAGCCCCTCGACCGCGGAACGAGCCCTTTGTCTCCCTGGCCTGCACAACAGCAGCCATCCGCGCTCGCCATACCGTACAGCACGGCCGGGGCTGTGCCGCCCGCGCAGGCGCAGAGGTGCCGCGCAAGCGCGGAGCTCCCCGGGCGGGCGGCGCTTCCCTGGGGCGACCGCGGGCCGAGGCAGCCGTGCCGGGCCCTGTGGAGCGGTCCAGCCCCCGCCCAGCCAGGCATTGTTCCCGGCCCGTCTCCGCCGGGAAATTTCAGCCGCGTCCCGGGTCCGCTGCCTGCCGGGTCGGGGCGGGGCACGGTGGGGGCAGGGGCCCAGAGCCCCTTTGTCGCCTCCTCCCCGGCGTGAGGCCGCCGGCGAGGCTCAACATGATGGCGGCCGAGGCCACGGGTGAGGAGGGCGGCTCGGGCGCTGTAGCCGGGACGGCGGGAGCCGCCGCGGCCGGAGAGCTGGGGCACTGCCCCGCCTTGTGCCGTGGCCGGGCGCCGGAGCCGCAAAACCCGTTTTTGGTTGGCGGCGGCCCCCCAGGCGGGCCGGATTTGTGCTCGGTTCTGGGGCTGCTGGAGCTGGGCGCGGGGCCAGCCTCTCCAGCGACCGCTGGGGCTGCCGATCCTGGCTTCCCCCCGCTGCCGCCGCCCCCGCCCCCCCCTGTCTTGACTGGGGGGCTGGGGACAGTGGACGAGGGAGACTCACTGGACGGACCGGAGTACGAGGAAGAGGAGGTGGCCATTCCGCTCAACGCGCCCCCCACCAATCAGTGAGTACCCACCGCCCCGCCTCAATCCTTGTTGGGAGTGGGTACCATGCTGCCGGACCCCCACCGCTAGCCGAGGAGAGCGTGTGTCACGCTCGGCTGGAAGTTTCGCAGAAGTTTTGCGTCCCACCTCTTCACCTTCCCTCCCTCCTCTGGTTCCGTTCCAGCAGGAAGTTTGCTTCACGGGGACACTGCCGGGAGTCTGCGGAGCGCAGCCCACCCGCAAGTCGGGAGAGTGAGCGGCGGCAGCCGGGAGGTCAGACTCCTTCCCCTTCACGGGGAGCTGGTCCTCCGGTACTGAGTGGGATCAGTTTACGGGAAAAAGGCTGAGTTAGTTTTTTGCAAGTTTTCATAGCAGTACTGCAGAGGTTGCCAGGAAGAGTGAGCTATTCTGCTTATGGTTTAAACTACCTGTTGGGGAGACTTTTCCAGTCAAGGTAGCCCCTTCTCAGTAGAGTGAAAAACTTAATTTCTGTTAATAGATCTGAAGAAAAAAACTATCCATGGCATAAAAGACTTTTATTTACCATGTCATCATTTTGTATTGCGTTGCTTTCTGCTAAAAAAAAAAAAAAAAAGATAACTTATCTTTTCGATTTTTATAGAATCAACCAAAGTAATGCCCACATGTTGGATCTTTTTAAAAATTCAGGTAGTCTTGAATAATGGATTTAAAAGGAATTAAAATAATTTCTAATTTTAAAAGCGTTAACGGTGATATTTTTATAAATGTTTTAACTGCCTTGCTGCTCAACCAATTTAGGGTTGTTTTCATATAGGTTATGCTTGGAGAGAGGAGACATCTGGAATAAACTGTAAACTTATATTTAGGTTTTATTGTATTTATCCGTACATCAGGTTAATTTGGATTCCTTTAGTGCTGGTAATAGAAAGAATCTTCCACTAGAGGCAGACTAGTTTTTTGTTGAAGTTGTGTGAAATACAAGATCAGATAATGTTATGGAGAGTCCATGTAATTAGTAAGTACTCTAAACACAGCCTTTGGATTTCACTGTAGAAGATCGACAGGTTTACTCAAACACTTCCAAGGTGTGTATTAGAATAGAAAATAAACCTTTTCTTCCATATCCTTATCATATTCTCCCCAAAATGAAATGGTTCAGAGGCTTACATTTTTTCATTAGTATAATTTCTATAAATATATTGTTCTTGTAGTTCTTGCAAGTATAGTGGATAATTTAGGGAGTAACATACACTTGTATTTAAAGAGATATATATATAGATAGGTCAGAAAGTTAACCTAAAAATCTGTGTGAAATTCTGGGTTCGTTCTTTATATTCTGTCATAACTTGACTGATAGAGTTAAGTTTGGAATTATGTTACATACTCTTAGGATTTCAGGAGCCATTGTCATTTTTAAGTAGGACATAAAATTATAATAGCTTCTGTAACAAGCTTCTCCAAGCTTGTTTTGCGAATTAAAAAACAAGCCCAAAGCAAACAAAAAAGCTCAAACACAAACCAGATACAACATTAATTCCTCGTCTTCCAATTTTTAGGCTATAAAGATGTTACAAATGCTTTTTTAAACATGAGTATGCTTTTAAATAGTGTAAAGTTGGCGTTCTGGCTTTCATAGAGATGGGAAATAAAGCACTTGCAGGTTCTGCACTTCCCATAAGGATGTTGTAATATAGTTTGCTCAGGGAGGTCTGGGGAATATGTCTTCTTGTAGTGTGTATTCTTTAATATTCAAGCAGTGGGAGGATATTAACATATAAGACCTCTTTATTCACAAACTCAGAATCCCCCAGTAGGGTTCATTTTTTAAATCTTTGATCTGGAGTGAAACTAACATGTCTGTTCAGTGTGTGTGTGTGTTTTCATTTTTATGGAGCATAGCAGTGGTGTGTTTGTGTTGCAGCTTAATGCTAGGTGGGACGCACAGGATGCTAGGGAATAGAGTGGGCAACTCTATTTAGGTCATTTTTTCCCTTGCTTTCTGCCTCATTTGCGGAGCTCAGTGACAGAGGCTCAAATGGCATAAGAAAATGCCTTTGGATTTAATGAGTGCTGATGAATGCTGATGATGCTTTAATGAATGCTGATTCTCTTATGTATTTGATTTGAAATCTTAGTTGACAAAATCATTGTCCGTCCTAATGTTGCATTAATGTGGCAGGAGCTGTTCTAGTATTGCAGCAAAACTGGCATTTTCATACAGTGTTTTTGAGCAGTGCTTATCAGTTTGAAATGGAAATCAGTTGAAATCTGAAAGTGATCAACCACACAAAATGAAATAGGCTGTCAAAATACTGTCTGGTTAAAACAAATCTTGCCCAAAGCAGATATATTCTTACAGTCACTCTTGGAGCTTGTTCAGGCAACATAATAAGAAAAAGTACTGAAGATGAAGACAGGGAGAGGAATACTAAATAAGAATGGATTGCATTAAAGTAGACAATTTTTCCACCTGATCATAGAGTGAAGTTCTGGTATCTTCACATGAATGTTCAAGGTGGCAAGCTGAGATAGAATATTATCTTTTTTAGATAATGAATTTCTTCATCAGTTCCTGTTGCGTGTGGAAGACAACACCTTATTTTTCGAAAGTTGGTGGGTAGTGTACTCGGGGCTACTTTCTGGCTGGATGTGTGGTGTTAGAAGCACTGTCTTACATTAGTGGTTAAACACAGCAAAACAACATTGTACCTAACTTGCTACAGGAAATGAAGCAGTAAGTAAACTGAAGGTGTTAGTTCATAGGTAAATGAAAACTTCAGATAAATAAAACCAGAAGTAGGACAGCATTTGGAGCCGGAAGTTTGAGGATGATTTTTCTTTAGGTTAGGCATTGTTTATAGTTAACATTAGATAATGTAGTTTTGTTTAAACAGTTACTAGAGTCTCTTGACCTACTCTTTATTTAGTTTTTATGTTATGTCATTGATTGAGTCCCATAATGCCAGTGTGGGACTTTGGCAGTTCATCTACTAGCCTACTCATTGAAAAGTGTAATACTGTGCAGTGTTTTTTCCAGCTTTTTTGTCTGTATGTTCCGTGATTGTGAAGGGAAGATGAACACAAATTTTCTAGTGAGGGCTTAGGTTTCTTCAGAATAGGACTCCATATTTTGGTTCAAGCATAAATTTGTAAAATTCCCATGCTGGTTTTCCAGTTTCTTTCATATCTTTCTCCCCCCAAAAATAAACGTCTTCCAATATGTCTTGCTGGTAGGCATAGTAGAAGGGAGGAGAAGGCATCTTGTTTTAATACTTTGTGCCACACGTAAGTATTCCAGGGTTGATTCCTCAGTGTCCCTCCAGAGTATGGTCAGTACTAGTAAAATATTACAGTGCTTTACAGAGTTTAAACACTTGACCTGCTTTATTTACTTTCATATGCTATTTAAAGACTGAAGGTGGTCTCTAAGAGTTTTTATATAAAATACCTGCTCTATCAGTCTTGTTAGTAATAGAGCAGAAAAAAGGTTTCTGTTATTAAATTAGTTTAAATCATATTTAGTGCTGAAGGTGGTGAGGAGTAATCAGCATGGATTTATAATGGGAAAATTGTGCTTAACCAGCCTAAGAGCCTTCTGTGATGTAGTCATTGACTTGGGGAAGAAAGGGAGAGAGTTAAACCTAACTTAGGTAAGGCTTTTGACACTGTCTTCCATAGTCTTCTTATGGACAGACTGAAAAAGTATAGGTTAGGTAAAAGGACATGAGGTGCATAGAAAACTGGTTGAATGATTTGGAACAGAGCATGATGATCAGTAGCTCAAAGTCCAGATAGAGCCAAATTACTGGCGGCATTCCCTAGGGTGCCTTCTGGGGCCAATACTGTGTCCTGCTTGGACAGAGTGCACACACCCTTATCAACTTCACAGATAATGCAAAACTGAAAGAGGAGCAGCTGAAACACCAAATAGTTGTGCTGACATCCTGAGTGATGTGGGCAGGCTGGAGAGTTGGGCTGCAGGAGATCTTGCGTAGTTAAACTAAGGAAACACAAAGCTCTGGTACTAGGGAGTAGTAACCCTAAGCAGGTGGTGAGCAGCTGGAAAGCTGCAGAGAAGCATGTGGGTGTGAGGATGTGAACAAAGCCAGCAGTGTGACTGTGTGGCAAAGAAGGCTGATGGTTTCTTGGGTGTCATTGGGAGGACTGTTGTCAGCAGCTTGAGAGGGATGATCCGTTCTGCTCTGCTCAGCACTGGTGAGACACATCCTAGGGTATTCAGTGCTGGGCTCACCAGTACAAGATAGACATGGAGTTAGTCAAGTTATTTCTCACCTGGAGAAGAGGGGGTAGGTCTTAAACATGAGTATAAAAATCATGTGGGAAGGGTTAAGATGAGAGTACCAGACAGGCCTCAGTGGTGTGAGGTGACAGGGCAAGAGGTAATGGAGACAAATGGAAAAACTTGAATTGCCCTTTAAATACAACAGGATGCTTTTCTTTGTTATTTTGTTTGGATTTTTTTTTATGGTGAAGGTGATCAAACAGTGATAAAGATTGCTCAGTGGTCATGAACTCTCCATCATTGAAGATGTTCATGACCCAATGGAAGACAGCCCTGAGCAACCAGATGTAGTTCATGCTACCTGAGCTGGGGTTGTAAGGGGGGGCAGGGTTGAACTAGATGATCCCCAGTGGTCATCTCAACTCAAGTGATTCTATCTATATTTATAAAGATACTGTTTAGAGGTGGAGATCCATGTTATAGGACCTATTTGCTGAAAACTCTTTCTGTAATTAGTCAGGGATAAAGTCAGGACAGTTGCTAATAGGGGAGATCTGTAATGAAAGTACAAGAAATACTTAAGATGGCAAAAATAATATTTCATTACTTTCTGTATAGACACATCTTAATTTCTCTGGTAAAAGCTCAGGAATCTGCCTTTAAAAAGGTTTTTCTAAAGCAGCTAACAGGGCCTCTTAAATATTTAATAATTTTCTTTAAATACATAGCTTTTCTGTATAGGGTATGTTTTTATTATAATTATTCACATGTACAAATTAATGTACCCAGTGATGCTATATTAATTTCAAAGCTCCAGTCATATTTCAGGAATTGAGTATTGAGGTTTCCAGGACACTTGGTGCACACAGTGTGTTATGGCAAGTTACAGTCTGATTCTTATGAAGATCAGACCCAGAAAAATAATTTTTGTGTTCACATTTCAGTATTTTCAGCTACTTTTCAGGCCAACTTCACACCATACCAATTTTTTTTGTTGGTGTTCCGTTTTTTGCTAAACTGAAATAGCAATAGTTGTTCATCTTCAAGTGCTAATAGTTTGTAGGTTTTTTGTGAGTATAAAATTTTATGAGGGTTGGAATGTATAGAATCATAGAACCATGAATCAGTCCAGATTGGGATGGACCTTGAAAGTTCTTACATCCCAACCTTTTGTGGGACAGGGAGTATAACTGAGATTATCTTGCAACCTGTCCGGTCACAGCTTGAAAACTTCCAGTGACGTTTTTCTTCTTACTGAGGGAGATTGTTTCAGTGAGCGATTTTAACTACTGGAATATTCTGATGAGATGCCCCTGAGCCTTTTCTTCTTCAGAGAGATGAGGCCTAGCTCATTCATTCCTCATGGAACTGGTTATCCAGCCCTGTTCATCTTAGTGTCCCTCCTTTGGATAGTCTCCAGCCTGTTCACATCTTCCTTGAATTATGTGGACCAGACCTGGACACAGTACTCCAGCTGGGTGGAGTGGGATGATCGCCATCTAGGTTTAGCTAATTTTTGATAATCAACTCAGGAATTGTATGGTAATTATGTGTAGATTTATGTAGGAAAATTTTTATCTTCTTTTTTATTGTTACTATTTTGAGTCTACCTCCTGCTTTTCATAGAATTATGCATCTGTATGCATCTGTTTAGCCACATAACGGAAATTGTGTTTATGGCTCATGAGGCTATGTATGGTTATTTTATTGATAAATTACATTATATTTTCTATTTATAAAATTTAGGAATGATCAGAATTCAGTTCATTTCTTATCAGTATTGCCATCTGTTAGTAGAGTTAGCACTAGAGATGTTACAAGATTCAAGGTTGAATACTTGCCTAATACTGAACATGAGGGAATTGCTTGTGTTACTTAGTCAAACCACAGTTTTCCCCATAGTTTTTTTTCTTGCATGGATTTTTGTGCTTTCTAAGCGTCTGTGGATTTTTTTGTCATTTCCATACCTTAAAATAAAAAAAAAAGATGCTAGAGAAATGTCTTTGTTCCTCTAAAAGCAGCATGTTACCAAGCCTCTGTAGTAATCATCTCAACCTATATTCCAGTCTAGAAACAGGTGGGTTTTTTCTTTTTCTCATTTTACACAGAAATTTTTTTACGTTACACAGTGAGATTTGTTCGGTAGGGGTTGTACTCTAGATTATATTCCCCTCTGTTGTTCCTAGTGCATGCTGGAAGATTTGAACATGTATTCACAATTCAGGTGGGGGTTTAATTTGTAGTGTAAAAATAACTGTCAGGGTTTTCTCATTGTAGAAGCAGTTAATCCACCTGTGCATTTGACACATCTCTTTCTCAAAACAATCTAGTTTGCAGGAGGAGACGAGAAGGGAGCACAAAACCAAAATCTGTGTTTGATTAAAGAGGGTGAGGGGCAAGGAAGAGGAGGAAGGTGAAAGAGCCTCTGGTACATTTAATGAGGGTAATGGCAGACAAATTGAACAGCATCTTAGAAATTCCTTCATTATTGTCAAGGATATCTGCTCACTTATATAGCTTTATTAACATTGTTTCAGAACTAATGACTCAAAAAAGGTGTATTTTTCACCTGAGGGCACAGATACCTAGCATGTAAAAGTGGAAAGTTTTTTGCTAAGGCCTTTAATGAGTTCCAGAATTAATTTCCTAATCTGATTCTTCAGTAAGAAAAATGCCAGCTATTTCAAGAGCTATTTTTCTTGAAGTTTAGCTGTATTTCACTTGCTTATTGGTGGTTCTTGCAAAAATGAGATAGGCAGTCGGATTTCTTCTCAGTGTTGAACGGTATGCTGTTGTCACACCTCTGTCTCTTCTAAAGTTATGGCATTGTTTGCTTCAGCAGTTGAAACTTTTAGAAGTTTTCTGCCCTTTGTGAAATTATTTAAATAGGATTGTTTATTATTCTCTTTACTGTGTACTTACCTTGCTATTTCATGTTTTCATAGTCTCTTTGTTAAGACATACTGAGGTTTTCACTTGGTCCATTTAGTTCTAGCTCAGAGGTGGCATAAACTCTGCTGAGTTTTAATGGCTTTTTTTGTGTAGGTGTGTGCAAGGCAGAGGTGTGTGTAAGTTGTACAGTTAACAGGTTGACGCAGCTAGTGTGCCAAAGAGTGCCTGTGGTGGTGATTTTCCATGTTAGCTGGCTGGTTCCTAGTCTTATAGCACAGCACAGTTCAGTTTTCTCTGTTCTCTTTTTGAGGGATTTTGGAACAGTCAAATGAGAAAAGCAGAGTGAGACTTTGTTAAGCTTACATGGGTATGCTTAAGTGTCTCTTAGAAAAATGCATAGGAAAGCAAAAGGGATTAAAATCTCTCCCTCATGTTCCTAGAACTGTATGTAACAGTCATGCACATTGGACAAAGAACACTTACTTAGCTAGAAGTTAATTTCAACTGCTTTTCTTAAAGGTGCATGCTTTCTAGTATATTGGCAGATCTTTTTCTTGTCGTAAATTTTGTGACGTGGAGAACTGCAGAGACTTGGTCAAAAGTTGGTAACTACTGAATAATAACTAACAAGATGGAAGAAGGAGATGAATGTAGTAAAATCTAACTGAAATTTAGTCTTATCTCTGCAAATTAGGTGCATAAAGGCATTATCACACCTCACAAATATGACAGAAATGGGAGTAAGGTGGTATAAGGCAGAGTCTGGATAAAAATAGTAGTACTGAGAGTGTGGTGTAGGCTGGGAGAAGCTATAAGACTGAAATCAAGCTTCAGCACTGAATAGGAGTATTGAATCTTATGTTGGTTTAAAATCTGCTAAGGATAGTATCTGCCAGACAATTATTCTGCCAAGGAAGATGCAAACCTTCCTGGAATGGAAAAACAACCCCTCCCTCCAAATTATTGTAACTTCAAAAATTACAAAGCTTCCAGGCAGAAGTAGGGGAAAAGGAGTAAACAGTTGTTTAATAGCAAATAAATAAATAAATAAAAATAGATATACATATATATATCTCAGAACAAACAAAAACTCCCGAAGTTTTCTCATGTTAAGTGCCACTTTTCCCCTTTGGTGTAGTTATGACCATGACCGTCAGGGGGCGGTAGTGACTCTGGTGAGGCCACAGCTGCAGTGACTGCCTTGCAGCCGGCAGAGGGTGCTAGCGGGCTCCAGTGAGGCAGGGAAGGGTGCAGTCGTGGTCTTGTAGCCAGCAGGAGCACTGGGATACAAGAGTGGGACCTTCCCAGGTGATGATGGCCATGGCCTCTGGCAGCACCCAGGTGTTAGCTCTGGGCTCCCTTGCAGCAAGGAATGAGGGAAGCAAGCAGGCAGGTTTTGGTTGCACTGCTGAAAACCAATATCATAGGTCAGCCACACTCCATGTGGCCCCTCTCCTTGGCTGCTGAAGGGAAGTGGCAGTCCTGATTCCACACCCCACAGGATCTCAAGCTGAGTTTACACCTCTTGTGGTATCCCCTGAGCCATGGGGGAACTGAGGGGAAACAGTGACAATTCCTGGCACAAATGACTGTGGGATATCCCCATCACCATGATCCACCCCTCAAGACAATCTCCACATGGAAGGCTTGAGTGGAGGATAGTTGATGTTAACAGAATAAGAAGACAAAAATAATTCAGGATATTTTCTTATGTAATTCTTGTCTGTCTTCATGAAACACCTTGAGATTTTAGTGTATCTTTTGATACTGAGGATTTTCCCAGTTCAAAGTAATCATTGCTCTCTTTTGCTGCTAATTGAAACAGGGCTCATGGTCTGAGGTGGTAACAAGAATCTCTAATGTGTCAAAGGCACTAAGGCAGAGTCTGAAGTCATAGTAGAGGAGCTCTGAGCATGATTCCTACAAGTTCTCCATTGTTACTACAGGTTTTCTTGAAGTACCGTGGTATAGCTGAGAAGAGCCTTGAGTGAAGTGGATGGGGGATTTAAATACTTTTTTCCTGTTCACCATAGCTTTTTCTAGATGGAAATAGAGAACTTTACACCTGTTATCAACATCTATATTTGTACTAAGTTGCTGAAACTCACTTTTACTCCCCTTCAGGATAATCTTGCATTCTCTTTTCCCTTACCTACTGTGTGCCTAAGTAAAAATTGCAGCGTACTGTAAGAGCAGAATCCTTTAGTAGAGCAGCAAAACTTCACACTTGCTTTTCCCACATGTAAAAAGGAAACATGTAAATAAAGATTTGGTTGTACAATGTGACATGCTTCCATATGTAATGGCAGCTGCCTCCTTCCGTATACTAAATTCACCATCTACTGCCTCTTTGTGAATGGCTTGTTCCTTGCATGAGCCTTGTGCTGTTGGGGCTATGTTGGGGGCCAGAAGCTGTATAGCTATACTGTGAACTTGCTAAATGCATCCCTCCTCACAGTAGGAAGGGTTGGCTGGGCCTAATGGGGCTGGTGTGACTACCCAGCATCTTACGTGAAGCATGGGAAAATACAGGGATCTCTTGTTTGTGTGTGCACCAGAGGTCACAGCTCTGACTGCAGTGCAGCTCATTCCATGAAGTTCATGACTTGAAATATGGTTGTCAGCCACTCAGTGTGGTGGTACTATAGGCACCATTCTTCTGCACACCTTGCTTGTGTGGGTACAAAGGCTCATTGTGATGTTGTGTCTTTGTTCTGTCTGCATGCTGTAATTGTGATAGCTAGGATTGGAGTTTTGAACATGCTGCTTTTGAAATAAACTGGCAAACGGGAGTATTTTCATGCATAGTTTTGACAGTTTTCTGAAACTTGGAAGCCTTCTACTGGTATTCTCTTAGAAGCAAAATAAAGAACAACTACACAATTTTCTTAAAGCAGGCAAGTTAAACAGGCAGTCACAGAAAAAAATACCTGAATTGCGATCTATAATTGATAGGACATTTTATAGTTAAATAATTTCATAACATATGCTTGCAAGGCTACTTACTCTCTTTCAATGCATGTTATAACAGCAACTGCATTGTTAGACTACTAGCTCTGATTCAGAATGTCACCGAATTATGTTTATTCAAAGCACAATGAAAGGAGTGGGTTGTCAGCATTTAAAAAAATGCAAAGGTAATGTTAGAAATACAGAAGTGTTCCTAGGTAGGATTAGGCAAACAAGCAGAGGTGACTGATGAGAAATTATAGGGACCTTGTGGCAATGATGGAGGATGTACATCTAAGTAGTAGTGAGTTAGAGTTTTGAGTGTAAGCACTTCTAAGTTACAGTCATTTGGCAAGTTATTTATGAAAAGCTAGGCAGGTTTTTAATGTGATACCTTCCCATTCAAACTTTAATTCCTTTCATGAGACTTAAGGTACACCATGCATAGCAATTCCGTTTGCATCCATTGAGATTCTCTATGGTTGCCATTGCTTTGGACTGAAAACAAACTTGAAACTGTTTTGATTGCAAAATATTTAAGTTGTAAATCTTGATATAGAAAACTCAGAAGGAGAGATGGTTTCTTGTTATTTATATTTGCAGAAATACTCAGACTTCACTCAACTACCTGATTGGAGCTTAAAACCAAAGGATCTGGGGGTAACTTTATTTCATTTCAGAAATGATGGTAATGTGTTTATATCCTTCAGAGTGTTCTGTGCTCTATTCTCTGATGAAATTAGGAGTATGGCTAGCTCTGTAGTTTACTCATTTGTGTTGTACTTTCTTTGGATAGCAATGGCTACTGGATGATCTTCCTTTGTAATATAGCATAAGAGATCTTAAAGTCTTTCATTAGTGCTCATTAGATTAGTCAATATCCTTAAATGAGATTGAATAATGCAGTTTGGTAAAACAGTGTTTACTGTTTGCTGTCAATATCCTTGAAAATTATGATGGGAAGTTGCAGAATGTATCTTTCTATAATACTGAAAACTGGTGATAGCAGTATGGGTTATAAGACATTGATTCTGACCGTGTTGTCTTTCAGTACTCCTAGATTGAATATTACGTGAATAAACTGTATTGCTGAAACTCTGCTCTCTGAAAAAATGCAGTTATTTCTTGACAACCATTTTGCATATTCTAAAGGTATTATGCAAGTTTGCACTTAAGTGTGTATCCTATATTTTTTAAAGATGTGTGAAATCTACAAGAGGTTTCCTGATGATATCACTTGAGCTGTTTTCTCTTACCATTGCTCAATATTGACTGCTGTGCTGTCATTTGTATTAAATTTAGTGTTAATATTTATTTCTGCGGCTAGTACTATGGAGTAATGTGGTACATTACATTAATGCAGAGTGAGCTGTAAAATATAGATTTTTTTGTCATCAGAAGTTAACATTTTATATATGGGCTCAGTGACACTGAATTTAATTGCACTCAGAAGTTAACTTAATATTTTTATTTCAGAAAACAAACCTTTCCTTAAATGCTTTACCAGGTAATAAGTGTCTTCTGGTACACTTGATATAAAAGTGTTGAATGGGACAAAATATAATCTGTTTAGTATTAGAGAATGTAATCTCCAATATGTGGGATATACCAATATATATATTGCCATCACCAGCAAGGAGGGTGTCTTTTTTGTTTGAAGCTCCTGGACTGAGAATTGGGGCTCCTAAATTTGTGCTATTGTTGTTAGAAATCCTGGTCCCTTATAGAAAAATTCTTTTATATGCATATGATCCTGCCTTTCTTATTAAGGTTTATTCTGGTTTTTTTTTTTTTTTTTGTAATTTGCATTCTTATTAAGACTCCCACTTCTTCATTTTGAAATTGTGCCTTTCTTTAAATTTGGCATTTTAATGCAGTATGTCTTTCAATAGAAATAAGATTATTTTCCTCAAGTGCATGATAAATAGGAACAAATAAAAGCTCAGTGAACCTGTTATTAGTCTAAAATAGATTTCATGAAATGGAATGTTGGTTTCTTCATCAGGGAAGTTTCTTAGGTCTCTGAGGAGTTATATACTTCATGAAAGTCAGTCTATCCAGGAAAGCAATGCCCAGTTTTGACGTGTTGGGAACAAACTTGCTCAGGTTTCAGCTGTGCTGTGCACACTGACACACAGAATATTTCATCCTACTTACTTTAAAATGAACTGTCATTTTGCTTCCTTTAGTAAAAGACCCTCCTTGCTGGGAAGGTGTGACCACTTCTTTGTGGACTGTCTTTGAATGACAGTTTCTGTTCATGAAGCTGCTTTGCTCTGGAATGGAATGGCACAGGCTCTTGCTAACAGAACTAGGCCTGCAGCAGTTTCAAGTTTTAAATGTTGTACAGACACAACAGTGCTTCTACTGGTTTAACTTGTTTTGATCAGGGTGAGGAAGAGAAGCAAAGGGGAGCAATACTAGCAAGCACCCAGTTTTAAACAGTTAAACAGTATCTATGCTTGTGCTGCTCCTACTGGTGAAATGGTGTTTTTTGGTTTGGTTTATCAAGGTTTTGTTCTGATAAAAGCTCTCAAAGCTTTTTTTCCCATTTTGTAAGAAAAAAAAAGCTTTTGCTCAGATTTTATCAACAGCTCAGCTTTTTAATTTTTTTTTTTGAAGCTGTAGGCTGTGAAAAATTTGATATTTTTGCATATATTAGTTTAAGAGACCATTTACATGTCTTTGAAATTGCATGTGTGTGAATCTTACAAAACAGTCTGTGAACTGTTAGAACTAAATGGTATATTGTGGGAACCCAGGACATCCCTCTGGCTGACCTGGCTGTCTTGAGACCCTGGCAGGGGGCTCAGAGACCTTGGCACAAAGTCAAAAACACCTGTGGCTTATATTTTAGCCTGTAGAAAAAACTGCCAACTTTGTATGAGGAATTGCAAGCCACAAGGGTTTGAGTAGCGTGGTAGTTGAATTAACACAGGGTGAAAAAGTAGAATTTTTAGAATGGGGTTCAAGGGGACTCCTTTTTGCCCTCCATGTCTTGGTGTGATGGTGACACTTTTCTGTTGGTTTAAGGTAGAGACACACTGTCCAACATAAATAATAGATATTGGCACATTATTGTAAACATAGTGCACGTAGTTTTTAGTATAAAATGTAAACACTGCCCTAGAGGGCACACAGAATGCCATGGCCGACTTGCTAGACAGAGTTTAGCAGGTCAGAGAAAGAATGTTATAGATAAGAGAAAATAAACAACCTTGAGAAGCCAACCCTACGCATTCAGACTTCTTCTTTGGCTGCGCAGGCTGGGAAGCAAGGACTTTTACACTCTTGGGGTCACCTCGCTATCCAGACCTTGAGAGTATATGAGCTGAAATGGTGAAGGATTTTAATTGTCTAAAACACTGGCTATTTTGAAGCTCACAATTTCTGAGTGTAAAAATTAAAGGTTTAATCAAGCAAAATTAGGTGGAGGAGCTAATGAATTATTGCAATATATAGCTCTGGAACATACTGTGGCTTGGTGAAGGTAATGAGAGCAATAGCTGTCTTGAAAACTGCTCTCCATCACTTTTTCTTGGAAAAAAAAGTTATACTTGATCATATGAAGTAGAACAAGTGTTCTGACAAAGGCTGTGTAAATAAACTGAGGTAAGTGATTGAATGCTTGAATGGCAGCAGTAGATTAAAGATTTCCTTTATCATATCTTGCAGTCTGTGATTTTTGCCATGCATCAGCACTCACTTCGATTGACGGAGTGCACATTGTGATTAGGAAAGGTGATTTTGGGGCTGGATGGTGGCCTGGTGACTGCTGTCCAGTTCTTTACTGACTTTGCTGCAGCAGCATTTCTTTCAGCTGAGGAACAGTCTGATAGAATTCACTTCTCTGTTTGTGCTTTTGAAATACCCAGCCTGAACTGACACCTTTGTAGGCTTAAAATACAATAGTATTCCAAGTCAGGTCAGTCACCTCAGTTTTTGTTTTTTTTAAGTAAACAAATTATGAAGGAGATAAAAACTGATGATATGTGTAGAGCCTCTGCCTCTTAGGGTTGTTCCTTGGGAAAAGTAGGTTATCAGAAAAACTCTGCTGTGTTAAAAATACTGTTTATTGGAAATAAATAAACTAGGAGGTTGAACTTTTAACAATGTGATAGACAAAGTTTTGGACTGATATGGGTTTTGACTGAAAGATTTTCTTCCTTTCACGTGTCTATTTTGTGAAAGTAAATGAAGCCCTTAAGTTCTAAGCACACCCATTGTTACTCTTTTTTCAGGTGGTATCATGGAAAACTTGACAGAACAATTGCAGAAGAACGACTTCGACAAGCAGGAAAACCTGGAAGTTACCTTATTCGAGAGAGTGATCGGAGACCAGGTTCATTTGTGCTTTCATTCCTTAGTAAAACAAATGTCAATCATTTTAGGTGAGAATTAAGTGTTTTATTTTGAATACTGTGATCTATCTACTTTTTGTTTCAGAACACAATAAAGTGAACAATAATTGTATTACAGTGCAGTTTTTTTGACTCTTAATGCTTTCATTGTGCAGGTTTTTACTTGTGTTTGATTGTTTTAAATCATGCTACTTTAAAATTGCTTTGTAGGTTGAAGAACCGAAGTGTGAGGAAACCAAAAATATCTGGATAGAGAAGCTTGCCTAAAGTGGTTTGAATAAACTTAAAGCACCATGCAGGTTTCATTCAGTCAGTGAAGGAGATTGTTTTGTGTCTGATTCCATAGTAATCATAGTACTTAGCACAGTTAAAGTGGTAGCACATCTGGTAGCTTCCTTAATTTTGAGGGGAAAAAAACCCCAACCACAACAAACAAACCCCCCCCCCCCCCCAACCAAACAAAAAAACCCCAAACAAACAAAGCCACCAAAAAAATCCCAAAGCAAAAAACACCAATAGATTATATGTATAGTAGTTGAAAGATTTGCTGGAAACAGCTTTCAGCATATGTCCTGAGCATTGTTTTCTGATTCTGGTTGCAGTGCTGTATGCTTATGAACTTGGATTTAATATCTGAAGATTCATCGTTATGTTCATTTTACATTACTTCTTGGGAGAAACAGTTTAATTCAAATTAAGCATCAAAAAATCTAATCTTTAAGAAAATACACAAATGTTAAAGAAAAACATAAACAGTTTTTGTAAGAAGTCTTTGTTTTGTTAAATCGCTGAAAGGGTTGTGTGAGCTTTTTCCCATTAGATATCAAATTTTTAAATTGAGTTTCAGGAGATAACTTTGATTATTCCAAAGTAATTTCTTAACTTTAATATGGATGCTAAACTAATTGTAACAAAATGACTAATTTTCGATGTTGTTTGTTTTCTGCATTGTATAGTCTTGAAGTGTAGTAATTTTTGTTAAAGTACTTTGCTACTTTGTTCAGTTTATGCCTGTTATAAGAGGTGTATGTTATGCATGATACAAGTAATAATGCTGTTGTGTAGTAGTGCATTATTTCAGTTTTCCAGGATGTTCACACTTACAATTTTTTAAAATTTCATTTAGTCCTGACAAATGCCCTGTCTTTTTCTGAGAATCGGCACATTCTTTAGATAAAAAACTGGTGGCTCATAAAATATATGTATTAATATTTTTTATAAAATATTCATTAAGTTTATTTATATGTTTACAGAAAGTCTGTAATACTGCATTTTGCTGAATACAGGCAATATTTTAAAAATTAAACATGATCCTAATCTCCTTTTCTTCAAAAAAAATTGGTAGCAAAATTTTTTCTAATGTCAAGCTTCTGTGTTTTTTTATTAACAGGATTATTGCTATGTGTGGAGACTATTACATTGGTGGGCGTCGCTTTGCTTCACTCTCAGACCTTATTGGTTATTACAGTCATGTGTCCTGTCTGCTGAAAGGGGAAAAGCTCTTATTTCCAGTAGCACCTCCAGAGGCAAGTAAAAATTCCTGAAGACTAACTTACTAAGATGTTTGTAACTTTAATCACGATTTAGAATTTTCTTTGTGAAAGAAATTTGAGAAAGTTTCCTGTTGTTTTGTATAGGCATACGTGGAAATGTAAGGAGAATAAAAATGCATTTTTACTGATACAAAGTAATGATAAAAAATCTGCTATTTAATAAAAATACATAATGAGGAAGATAGAGGTATTGCAGTTATTGCACAATGTAGTAACATCATTTTAAGTAGACAGTGAAAAAGAAGACAATATTGAGTTCTTGTAATAAAGAACCTTCATTGTTCTGTCACATTTTGGATATCTAACAATAGTTTCAAATATACATCCTGAAGATAACCAAGGTTTCTTTCAAATGCCCATCCTTAAAACAACAGAAGTAATTAAAATGAAAAAAAAAAACACTGCAAAATATCCCGTGTAACAAAACTCAAAACCTGAATAAAGATGTTTCTGAATGTTGAAATTATGGACATTACTTCTGCTCTAAGTGAAAAAAAAAATAAAGTAAGTGCTCTTAGTCAACAAATTACACGTTTCTAGCTGACAGTGGTTTTGAGCTTTGGAAATATAAAACTGGCAAGGTGGATATAAGTGGTGTTCTTTGCCTCAGAATAGCATAAGGCTGGGGAGAAAGATTCTACAATATAGAACATACAGTACAGAGTATAGAGAAAAAAACATTGCTCTTTTTTAAACTGTAGCCTGTGGAAGACAGAAGGAGAGTTCGAGCAATTCTACCTTACACCAAAGTGCCAGAAACTGATGAAATAAGGTATGTTTGAGTAGCAGTAGTAGTTGTGAAATTCTCAAGAGTATTTATTAATAGTAATAATTTAGGTAGGTGTTCATATGCAATTATTTTCCAGTTGCATCTTAAACTTGACACAGTTAGAGTAACAGATGATATCTCTCTGTTCTTTGGTTGGAAATAAGAATAAGACATTGTGTTCTTATTATATTTGTTTGTATTAATTGAATGGAAGGTATACATAGAATTAAAATTAGTAATGTTATAATTTTGAAATATGTTTTATAAAGCCCTAGATTTTTACCAAAAGGATACATCTTTTTGTCAAAGAATTCTGTATGGAAATGCCTTACCTGAGTATGTGAAAGAAATGAGCTAGGCCTTTTTCTGAACTGCCATGGAACTATTCGATGTGTAGCTGAGGGAAACAATGCAGATCACTAGAAAGAGAAAGTGGGCCTTGACTATTTACAAATTTAAGGATGGAAGATGTGAGTTGGTCAATAGAAGACCATTTGTATCTGTTTTACTAAGGTGATAGGACTTGGAAGGGGGTCTCTAATGGCACATTGGAACTAAGGCTTCCTACTATGTGTGAGAACAACAACAAAAAAAGAATCCTTTACGTGCCTTATTGCACCTGTCAGCTTAAGAGGAAATCTCATTTTATTGTTTGCTATCATAACAAGAATTATAGGCAATTAAACCTTTTCTTCCTCTTTTAGGATAGAGCTGAAAAGCAAAGTTGGTATTTGGGTTTTGAGGTCTGTATGGCTAAAATAGTTCCGTTTGTGGCATAGCTGAGACCAGAATTCTCATTTTGTTCTAGATTGAATTAATATGCTCCTAAAGAAATTATGTATTTCAAAGAATATTGACTTAAAATTTTAATATCATAGTAAATATTTCTTATATTTGAAGTATTACTGAGTTAATTTCAACATGTCTTTCATGCAGTATCTGTACAGTGATGGAGGGTGCTCTTGTTGTTTGTCACCTGTTAAAGCTGAATAGCAGTTGAATTTATTCTTTGTTTTCGATAGTGATTTGTTGCGGTTTCTTTTTACTGTTAGACTACTTCAAATGAGAGCCACACCATAGACATTTGGTATGAAATTTTGAATTGAAGTGGTAGTTAATGAGCTTCACTCTTTATTATTTATCTTCATTATTTCATGATGCATCTGTACCTTGATGCATCATGAAACATGATTAAAAATTCTGTACTGCAGTGAAAAAATTTTCATGTGACCTGAGTTTGTGTTCTTAACATTTAAGGAGTAACTTACACTAGTCTTCCAGAAATGTAAACTCCTTTGGGCCAGGTTCTGGGTCCTGCATTTTGGCCACAATAAACTCTCTGCAGAGCTAGAAAGCTGCCCAATGGAAATGGACCTGGTGGTGCTGGTCAGCAGCTGGCTGAAGATGAGCCAGCTGTGCCCAGGTGGCCAAGAGAGTCAATGGCATCCTGACTTGGATCAGCAGTGGTGTAGCCAGTAGGACTAAGAAAGTGATTCTTTCCCTGTGCTCAACACTGGTGAGGCCACACCTTGAG
This sequence comes from Vidua chalybeata, assembly GCF_026979565.1. NCBI lineage: Eukaryota > Metazoa > Chordata > Aves > Passeriformes > Viduidae > Vidua > Vidua chalybeata. The sequence continues at coordinate 64,494,601 of NC_071570.1, read as the reverse complement.
TACTGTGTCCAGTTCTGGGCCATTCAATTCAGGAAAGACATTGAGGTCCTGGAGTGTGTCCAGAGAAGGATAATGGAACTGGTAAAGTGTCTGAAGTACAAGTCCTATTAGGAGCAGCTGCAGGGCTTCAGCCTGGAGAAAAGGAGTCTCAAGGGCCAAACATCTCATTGCTCTCTACAACTCCAGAAAAGAAGCATGTAGCCAGGTAGGGTTCAGTCTCTTCTGCCAGGCAGCCAGTGACAGGATGAGAGGACATAATCTTAAATTCCTCTTTAGTCTACAGGGCAGCTTTAGGTTGGTCCTTAGGGGAAAATTTTTCACAGAAAGGGTGATTAGATATTGAAATGCTGTCCATGGAGGTGGTGGAATCACTGTCTCGGAAGGTGTTTACGGAAAGACTGGATGTTGCACTTAATGCCATTGTCTGGTTGACATGTGGTATTTGGTAGCAGGTTGGACTCAATAATCTGAGAGGTAATTTCCAACCTATTTGATTCTGTGGTTCTCTGATCCCGAAAGTTAATGCTTCTTACACTTGTAGCTAATTCCATGGCATCTCTGGCAGCTGCTTTGTATTCTTTTTGCATCACTTGTCTTCATATGTGAGAATATAATGAATAGGTATTCCACAACTTACATTATGCAAGGTAATTTTTCAATGAAAGAAATATAATTTTCATATAGACTACTAAGGGTTATTTTACTGGTGTTGCATATTTGATCTCTCTTGATAAAAGAACAATATTACTGTATTTTAATATTGCTGTGTTATTTTTGTTTTCTACATTAGCACAGTTTGAAGTTCACAGCACTGAAGTATATATTAGATATTAAAAATAAATCAAAAATATGGAAACTAGTATATAGTAGCCACTTAACTGTGAGCAACAATACACATGTGCTTGGAATATCAGTTCCTACATTTTTTACAAATAGGTTTTCCCAAATATTTTATTTGGGAAATTATACTCAAGAATTCATTGTGTTCATTAAACTTTATATTATGATTGTATCTCTGATTTAAATCTGTAACCCTCTTCAGTTTCCTTAAAGGAGACATGTTTATTGTCCATAATGAATTGGAAGATGGCTGGATGTGGGTTACAAACCTACGGACAGATGAACAAGGTCTTATTGTGGAAGACTTGGTAGAAGAAGTGGTAAGTAATTTTTGTATTCAGGTTTCTTAAATGAATGGGATTTTTTTATAAAATAATATTGAGCAAAAACTAGTGACATTTAATTGTTTCCTATTATGTACTTTTCTGAACCTAGTAAATTCATCTAGTAGTACTAAAAAAACTAAAACAAACCTTTAAGCCTAGTTTGCTATCAAAAAATGTTTATTCATGTGTTGTCTAAAGATAAGTGCAAATGAATGGTACTGTAAATTTACTAGGCATTTCCCTAAAATCTACTGTCCTGGCGAAGAATCATTTGTTGGGGTCGGGTTGGCAAGACCCCCAACAGTGTGAAAATCCTTTTCCCTAGCCTGGCAGCCAAAGGAAAGGTCTGGAAGGCGTGAAGCTGAGTTTTCAAGGTTTATTTCTTCTTATCTAAAATAGTTTCTCTCTGACCTGCTGAGGTCCACCTAGTACAGAAGCCATGGCAGTCTGCCCTGAGCCCCGGGCATCTCCCACGTTATATACTCAAAATTATGTGTACCATGTTTACAGTTCCCATATCAATACCTAAAATCTATGTTGGACAGTGTGTCCCTATCCTAGACCAATAGAAAAGTGTCACTATCACACTGAGACATGGAGGACAAGAAGAAGGAAGAAAAGGCTAGGGCACACCCAGATTCTTCCATTTTGTATCCCTGAATTACATTCTAAAAACCCCCAAAATTCTACTTTTTCACCCTGTGTCAATTCCTTTGTTACACTACTCGAATCCTTCTGGCTTGTAATTCCTCATATAAGGTTGGCAACCTCTCCCATGGGCTAAAATTGAAGTCACTGGTGTTTTTGACTTGTTGCCAAGGTCCCTGAGCCCCCTGCCAGGGTCTCGAGATATCCAGAGCAGCCAAAGGGATGTTCTGGACTCAGACAATCATTACATTGCATTTCTTTCTTGCAGTTGCCATGAAATGTTCACTAACTCAACAGAATGTAATTTTGCATTATGGTAGATCTTTCTCTTTATTCTAGGATGGAATTTGGGTTAAAAATTTATTGGTGAGAAGAAAAAAATAGATTTTTTTATAATATCTTCTTACACACTATGTATGTTTTGCTAATAGCAATGTTACTTGAGATGCTTCTCATAGATGACCTGTGTCAGGATGTGAATAGCTAAACTGAAGTGGCAGTAGTAGACTGTTGATCTGTAGACTGATAGGTCAGTGGTAATTTAATGTTAGGAAGGCTGAGAAGGTTGAAACTTTCTAAAAAGGTATTACCTCTAAAGGATTTGGATTATTAATGAAGTAATCATCAGAAAGAAAATTTTGGTGAATTTTCACCTAATGAATGAAGAGGAATGCTTTTCATAGAGCTGCAGTAAGCCCTTTAGTTAAAAAATGCTTCAGATATCGAAATGTCATTTTTTTTTCTACAGAAGGTCTTAACTTATGACATTTTTTTAAAAATTGAGTTGTACTGTTGTCACTCACTTAATATGCTAATTTTCTCATAGGGAAGAGAAGAAGATCCCCATGAAGGCAAAATGTAAGGATTTTTGTTTTGTTGTACGAAAGCATTCATAACTGTTTGTCAAGTTCCACTGTGAGATTTCTAAGTTCTTGAGAAAGTGACCAAAACTATTTATTTTTAATCTCAAGACTTCTTTATATACTAGCTGCTGCAGTTGCAGGGATAATTAATGTGAAAAAGTACTATAACTAGTTAGAACTAGTAATAGGTGTGTCTGTTGCTAATGGGTATTGCAGTGCTGAAATCTTAGATGAGGCCGTGTATGATCACTTTCAGCCAAAATATGCACAACGGAGTATTTCTTGAACACAGTTGCCTTGGAGATAACAACTCTAAATACTGTACCAAAGTACTGTTAGAACACTGTCTCTGTTTGATTCATGGGCGAGAACATAGATCTTCTGCAGGGTAGGAGTGCTCTGGAGAGGAATCTGGAGAAGCTGGATCAGTAAGGTCAATGGTATGAGATCTCACAAGGCCAAGTGATGGTTTCTGCCTGTGGTTCACAACAACCCCTGCAGTGCTGCAGGCTGAGGCAGTGGCTGGAAAAAGCTGCTCAGCAGAAAGGACCTGAGGTGCTGGTCAACAGTGGCTGAATATTAGCCAGTGTGGGCCCAGGAGACCAAGAAAGCCAGTGGCATTCTGGCTTTGGTCAGCAATAATGTGGCCACCAGGTAGAGGGCAGTAACTGTTCCCCTGTACTCAGAGATTTTTGATGCCACACCTTGATTTCTAGGTTCAGTTTTGGGCTCTCACGGCAAGAAAGATACTGAGGTGCTGTATTGAGTCCAGAGAAGAGAAACAGAGCAGGGGAAGGATCTGGAGCACAAGTCTGATGAGGGAGGTGGTGGGGCTCAACTTGAAGAAAAGTTAATCTCATTGCTCTCTACAGATGCCAGAAAGGAGGTTGTAGCCAGAAGAGGTCTCTTCTCCCAGGTAACAAGTTATAGGACAAGAGGAAGCTCGCTCAAGTTGCACCAAGGGAGGATTAGATTGGATATTAGGGAAGATGCCTTCACTGAAAGAGTTGTCAAGCCCTGAAACAGGCTGCCCAGGGCAGTGGTAGAATTACCATCTCTGGAGGGATTTAGAAGGTGTGTAGATGTGGCACTTGGGAACATTGGTTTAGTGATGGCCTTGGCGGTGCTGTGTTGAGGATTGGACGTGATGATCTTAAAGGTATTTTCCAATGCAAAGTATTCTGTGTTCTTACTATTCTGTGATTCTTATAACACTTAAAGTTTGAAGAAAAAGTCACAGGACTATTTCCTTCTATTTGCTTAAATACTTAAAAATTTTTTAAAAATTGAATACAGCTTATAATCAGCAGTGTGTTGATATATCAGTCTGTTAATAGATTATATTCACAAGTGAAGATGAGTGGCAGATAGTTGTGAAAAATGTCAAGTGCCTTGATGACTTACCTGGCGTCCTCATTTGTTTGTCATATTTGTGCTTGCTAATTTTTTGCCGTTACCCACTTTCCAAGAGGCTGGTGGCAGAAGGAGGCATTTCAGTGGTTTATTTGGTTTACTGTGTTCTGCTAGTCAGTTTGGCAGTATGGATGTCTTCAAATGTGGAAATTTCACATTCGGAAAGTAGCTTGTAGGAGATGTGTGGAGCTTTGATTCTGTCTTTCAGCTGTTGTTTACCTTTCAGAGGAATCCATATTAATATCTGAAGGCAGTATAGAAAGAAAGCCAGAAAACAGGGTCTTTTCTTACAAAAGCATTGTTATCTTTAGCTTTCCTTTAAATGCAGATTATTAAGCTGTAGCATGTCAAGCTTTTCTGAACAAGAAATAAATACGGTAAATATCATGCCAAAACTAGGTAGAGGTTGTGAACTTTTGTGGGGTACTACTCTGACACAAGACTCTGGGAAAGTATAAGGTGTAAGATCAAAGCAGTTTATATTCATTAATCTAACAAAGCTAGGTTTTGTTTCCATAGCTCTGGGAAATCTGAGTTTGAGGTTTTCTGTGTATAACTTCTTGTTTTAGCTTCTGATTTCATGATTCTAGTACATTGCTAGTGCATCAAATAATGCCTATCAAATTATCTACTTTTTGGAATATTAATATCAATCTCTGAACTTGCTTGTATTTGAACATCAGCTCCAAGTGTTTTATTGAAAGTAATTTATTTATATACCTATTAGTATTAGTCTTTTCGTGTTGTTGGGAGGCGAGAATCATTAAGTAGCATAGACATTGTTTGTCTCGTCTGTATATATTGTGTCTTTTTAAATAAAGATTAATTCATAGGTGCCAGAGCCTTAGGTGTTAGCACAACCAAAAAAGAGAGCTGGTAGTCTTGCTTTCTAATTTTTCTCTTCGTCTTTGTTAAGATGGTTCCATGGGAAGATCTCCAAACAAGAAGCTTATAATTTGCTGATGACAGGTATGTGTATTTCTGGTGTGAAATACAGTGATACTGAAATGGCACAAAGTGATCCTGTTAATATTAAACTGTGGCAAAACTTCCTTTTATGTCTAAACATAAATGAGTGTTTTAGATTCCCCAATCTCTCTGTGTGCTACCTCAGTAGAATACTACATTGGAAGAAAACTTTCATGGCTATCAGTACTGAGTATGTTCTCAAGTAAAGTTAATCTAATAATTTTTGATTTAATTAATTTTTAAATTGTTATATGTGGAATCAGTTATTTCACTTTCTTAAAGCAAGTATTTTTTTAAATGAAAACAGTACTTCTGACCCATATTTTTAATACCCTACTTTAAATACTGGAACAGAGATTTGAAAATGTTATCAAACTTTTTTTGTATGCTGTTTTAAAGAGATGGCAAAGATGTGGCAAGGTTGCAGGCTACAGCTGAACCATTTTTCATTAATTTTCGTGGTTTAGTACTAATTCTTCTAGTTTGAGATCACTATTGGAATTTACCTTTATGGGGTTTGTATTTCTTGAAGTGTGCAGTTCTTTTTAGTTTATGTAGAAATAGATTTCTAAGGGTTTATATATCACTAAGAAAAATAACACTGTTATGATGTCTTCTCAGTTGGTCAGGTGTGCAGTTTCCTTGTGAGGCCTTCAGATAATACCCCTGGTGATTATTCACTTTATTTCCGGACCATTGAAAATATTCAGCGTTTTAAAATATGTCCAACATCAAACAATCAGTTTATGATGGGAGGCAGATACTATAATAGGTGAGTTCTTGTGGCAAAAGGAATTATGCATATTTTGTGCTTGTATAACTTGCTCCTGATAGTTATTTACTACTATAATTTTAAGACTGTAGTTTCCTTTGTACTAAATATTTTCCCTAATTTCCATAGTAGTTACTTCTAACTCAGCAGATTCTTACAGCTTAAATAACCTAAGTGTAACTTGTTTCTCTTGAAGTTTTTGTGCTTATTCTGCCAACCAGTTGCTTCACTCTGTAAATTGTGGTTTGAATGGATAATGTGGATGAAGGTTCTTGGAAGCTTCTACATGCGTTCTTGTCTGTTTGAAAAGGGAAAAATAAAAATGCTGATTTTATCTGAGACAATCAATAGAGTTTTCAAATAATAGAAATGGGTATTTACAAGAAAGGGGAAAAATGCTTTTGTTGTTGGAAAAAGTTACTAAATTACATTGAAATATGTGCATGATTCTTGGAGCAAAAATACTGATCAGTTCATTTAGAGTGAACAAACAAAAGATGTATTTCTTTTGCCATTGGTGCAAAAAAATAGTAACTTGTACAAAACAGAAAGAGAAATAATGAGGTGTTTCCCCTTTTATGGGGAAACTATCAGTACACCTCCATCTTTGATAGTATTTTTTTAGAGTTGTTGTATCTGGAAGATTTTTCAGTAGTGAAAATTCACTTTTCCTCCTTAAACAGAGGTCATTGCCTGCCTTTAAAAAATCAGCATTCTTCCAGTCCTGCTCACCTAGAACCAGGGCATTCTTACCCCAGTAGAGAATTTCTGTCACTTCTGAGTGGATAGAGATTCAGCAGCTGGTGTGTCTGAGAAAATGTCAAGGTCTCCTCACTAAGTTCAGTGGACTTTTTCATATGACATGATGCTGTGAGGCTAAATAATTGGGTCCTTATGAACCTATGCCCATTTCACACCCAGGCTGCTTGAATACCTTCTTCATTAATCAGTCTGGCCTCCAGCCATCCTTACGGAAAACTAGGCTAGCTGCAGGGTCAACCTTTCATGAAGGTAAATGCCGATTTCTAGTTGCATGGCTTAGGAGGAGGATGATAGGCCAGGAGCCCCACCACGCTTGGTGATGTCAAATTAATCATCAAGTTAGCAGAACTCTTATTAGTCTCAAATGAGCTTGTAGCATTAAATAGTACACTTTCAGAAAGATACTACATTGTTATTGCTTAAGATTACTTTATAATATAGTGCTGGATTCACTTGGTGTGTAGATTATTCTATACATTCTATACAGCTGAACAGAAAACAAGATTTTAAAGTTAAGCAACAATAAATTATGACAAAGTGCTTTAAGAATTTCTTTTAGTATTTTGGTACACAGTTTCCAGAGATCTTCCTTAGTCTCAAAGATAATCTTTATTTTTGTTGTATGTTTGAGAGAATTATCACTATAGTCTTAAAATGATATTCAGTTCAAATCTCTTGAGTGTATGAGGTTGGTAAATTTGCTGGAAGTTCAAACATATAATGAAGAAGGCAGCTGTTAGGTGCTCTATCAAGGCTTGGAATCCTAGTCTATGTTACTCTAATTGTAGAAGGAGTTTTTAAATACAACTGAGTTTATTCCTCAGCCCGTTTTACAAAATTGCAGAAATTTTGCAGGCACCTGCTCCTTACATTGAGGAACTCGTAATGACATTTTTATCAAGGAAGGAGATAGTGCATTGAAGGTCAAGGTATTCCTGATTTGATGAGTGAGAAAATCTGTATAATGCTGTTTGATTGATTAGAAAATGTTGGTAGTAGCTCTTCAACCTGTGAAATATAATGACTGAGTCATTGTTTTTTGTAGCGTGACACAGTTGAAATTCTTACATAGAAAACAGCATATGCAGACAGCATCTCAGCAAAAATTGAAATTAATTACTTGATTTCATTAAAACTGAAAGAAACATTAATCTCATTTTACGTATCTGAAAAATAAAAGTACACATGGGAAGGTAATTTTATCAAATTTGCCTAGATCATAGCTTCAGAATGAAATAGAAAAGCCAACCAAGATACCTTGATACAGCTTTATTTAGAAGTTTTTGAGATTTTTTTACAGTATCAGCTATTGTTCCTGTGTTGCACACATGCCTTATTTGTATCTTTGTACACACAGCTGAGTATGCATGAACAGAGAAATCACAGAGTATATTTTTATCTATTTAATTACTTAGCTCTTTTTCTAGATGGATATTTTGCATATAAATGATTAATTTCTGTTGATGGCACTGTTACTACAGTTTAAATTTCCGTAGTGCGGAAATAAATTACAGCAACTTAAATGCCTTGAATTTCAGCTTGTATGTGTCACTAATTCTCTCCTGAGCCTTCCAGGTGCAATTGCAGTCTGAATCTTATGACTAGAATGAATGCTTCCCTGTAGAGGAGTGCTACTGATATGAGTATTTAAAAGGATAGCTCAGTGATGTCCAGACATAATCTGTATAAACTCTGCTACAGACCTTTTCTGTTTTCTATTCCTGTCCTCCTAGAAAGAGATTGCACTTCACTCAGAGTATGCCCCATTCCACTTAGCTAATTACTCTAGAACTTGGAAAATCATTGCCAATGAAACAGCAATTTTTCAGCCTGCTTGGAAAGCGGGTAATGCACATGTACTACCTGAATGTGGAAAGGGTCACGTCCTCATTTGACATTTTAAGCAAGTCATTAAAATATTTTGTAGAGTTTAGGATTAATACATTCTGAATACAGTTTTGTGAACTTTCTTGACTTCAGTTTATTAGTAAATCCTCATTCCTTTCAAATAAGATTAACACTTGATTTTAATAAAAACTTTGTGGGAATGTTTTCTGTGGTTTTATGGAAAAGCAGATTCTCAAACAGTGGAAAAATTAACGTGTTTAACTTTTCAATATTCTTTTTTTTATTGGAACAGTATTGCTGACATCATTGAGCACTACAGAAAAGAACAGATTGTTGAAGGATATTACTTAAAAGATCCTGTTCCAATGCAGGTAGGATTTAATCTCTGAGCCTTTGATGTTGAAGTCACAGACTGAATCACTGTCAAATCAATTTATGAACTAAATTACAGCAGAGATACGAGTGGTAGTTAAACAGCATCATCTCCAGTAGACAGTCATCAACAGTTTCAATGTTTTCAGCTCATCTGTTTCTTTTGTTTTATCTTCAAATACATACACTTACTGAAGACTGGGCTTGTAGTCTACAGAAAGTATGGTAAGTTCTGTCTATGCTATGAGGTGTTCGACTTCCACCCTCTGCCCCTGGCTCTTTTCCTGGGCTCATGCTTTGATTTAGTCGCATATTAAAGGGAACCAGTCTGCTCTTCTCTCTGCTGTGTCTGGGGTTTTTCTCCTGTCACAGGAAACCTATACACACCGAAAAGCTTCAGGAGTGATTGCAGGGCTGGGACTGCAGCACTTGTTCTGAAGCACACTTGCCCCATAGTAGAAGTTGATTCTAAGAGATCACCAGTAATAAGTATACCACAACATTTAGCTTCTCATGAGCTTATAGCTAGTTACAAAATTTACGTACCTGTTCTTTTCTTTTTCTGTTCCCAAGCTTTTCTGTTTCAGTGGAAATCAGAAATTTGCTCTTCCTGTCCTCCCTAAAGAGAGTTGCAGTCAATTCATACCCCTTTGTGGGATCTTTTTTATTAGTATGAAAGCATTTCCTCTGTTCACCAATCTAAGCACACAGAAGCTGATCCTGTCTCTCTGTAATGTTTTCATAGTTGCCTTGCTGCTACCAGTTTTGGTGTGAGCTCACCTTTCTTGAACATGTACCAGAACAACTTAGAGTAGTACCATGTTATGCATAATTTGCTTTCCCTCTGGAAAGCACTTAACGAATATACATGTAATTTTCTGTGGTGGGTTGACCCTGGTGAGTTGCTAAGGACCTGCACCTTTGTTTGCTCATTCCCTCTTCCTGTGGAATGAGGCAAAAGCAAAAAAAAACTCCTGGATTGAGATGAATACTGTTTTATAAGCAAAGAAAGGGGTAATATAAAGGCAAACACTCAGCACCTCTCACAAGTATACTTATGCCTCTGAGACCTCCCTGTGCACACATGCTTATTGCTGATGATGACGTTACATGAGAGGGAATATGCCTCTGATCAGTTGTCATCATCTGTCCTGGCTATCTCTGCTCCCAGCATATTGTCCAGCAGGCCACCTTGCTGAGGAAGGGGGCATAGTGGGAAATGGAGAAAGTCTTGAGGCTACACAGGTACTAATCAACAAGAGCCAGAACACTGGTATGTTACCAATACCGTTTCAGTCACAAAACCAAAACACGCCATGACAGAAGTTAAGTCCATCTTTGTGACACCAGTATGTTAGCACAGCCAACAGTATCACAGCCCAGTCCTCCAATGAGTGACTCAGCTGTTCACGTCTCATTTTCTGTAAGTATTGACAGGTGTAACTGCTATGTTGCACTAAGAGATATATTTCTCGTTATTGCAGTCTTTCCTATACTGCTAATTGGGTTGTGTCCTTGGTGCTTCCTCATTGTTTCCTGCTGTTAACTTGTGCTCAGTAATGTGAATGGGTCAGAAATCAAATAGGAATTCTGAGACTGCTTCTTGGAAAACTTAATTACTAACTTTCTTCATTATTCCTCTTTAATAATGGCAGTAAGTCTTCATTTTAACTTTTCACATACACGAAACTTACAGTTTCTGTATTAATAAACTCTGCATTGACTCATTTTTCATGTGAGAGTACTTCAGATTCTTTTAACCTAGCCGATGCACTTGTGACTTTATTTGAAAATTTAGTGCTCAGTGGTGCAGTTAATGTTCAGCTTTACCTCCCTTGCATGTAGCATCATACTCTGTTTTTGAGGAGGAAAAAGAATTCAGTTTTGCATCATTTTAGAGTCAATCTGATGGAATTCATGTGTATAGCATGATATTTGCTTAAAAGTATTTTTCACTAGATGTCTTGTTTTGTGCACTACTCCTTGTGCACTTACGTTAGAGACATTTTCTTGACAGATAATCATGTTATGTGACATATGTTACATTATATGTTATCATTTCATAACATACGGATATAGCTTCCATTGTAGGTTCTGTAATTCCTGTTAGTATTACCAAATTATTTTTCATGTTACTATTGTTGTTTTGATCAAAAACATAATTCTTGTAGATATATGCACAGGAGGAAAAGTAGAATATTATGTAAGAACCAATTCATATGTCTCTTCTAATCTCAGTGATGTCCTTACTTACTTTTAGTCTTGCTTTTCTTCTTTTTTTACAGCTAAAGAGCTTTTGTTCATCATCTTACTTAGTAAGGTCAGACCTGGCTTGGGTTTTGGTCATATTTATTACTTGCGTTTCTAGATACTACCTTTTTTTGTGGGAATTTATCTTTTTTCTGTTTCTTATTTCTTCCTTTCTTCTCTTGTTCTGAATTTTGCTCAGTTACAACATGTGAGTTTTAATAAGATTAATGAGAGACTCTGCCACTTTAAGTCAGTTTTAATTATGATGTGCACCATTTTTGTTGCTTCAGAGTTTATCCATGGTATCTCAGGCCTATGAGCTTTGGTAGAAGACAGTAGAAGCTAGATAAATCTTCAAAGAAGCTAGATAAATCTTCAAAAAAATTAACACAGTGAAATCACAGTGAAAGGTCATGTTTTTTGTTTTTACATGAAAAATATTTACTTTGTAGAAGTTGGTCTGTATTGAAAACCCTTGTTTTCTTTCAGTTTGGGAAGTATGGAAAGAGTTATAGTACATTTCTAGCATGTGTATTGTATGAAAAATGAATGCTTTACTAAAATGCATGAGAGAATAGTAGTGAGTTGGTAGCATTCAGTGAGATCACAGCTTCATAGGGTACATTTTTTAATGGCAATTTCTGAGCTTAAAGTATGTTTTTCTGACATGTTTTGTAGCACCAAGAACAAGTGCTTAATGATACAGTGGATGGAAAAGAAATCTACAATACAATTCGTCGGAAAACAAAGGATGCTTTTTATAAAAATATTGTCAAAAAAGGTTATCTTCTGAAAAAAAGTGAGTTATGTTTGCCTCTTTTATTTTTTTAAAGGAAGAGGAAAAGCAGATAAGGATCATAGAATCATATAGTATCTTAAATTGGAAGGGAGTCATAAAGATCATGCTCCTTGCAGCTCCACTGAAAACTAAACCACCTGACTCAGAGCATTATCTAGATGCTCCTTAAACCCTGACAGGCTGTGAGCATTTCCTGTGTACCCTGTTCCAAGGACCAGCCACCTCCTTAGTGAAGAACTTTTTCCTAAGGTCTAATATGAAATTTCCCTGCATCAACTTTGTTCCATTTCCTCATGCCCTATTGTTGGTCACTAGGGAGTGGAGATCAGCACTTTTTAGCTGAATTTTGTGAATTTAGTGGTACTAGAGAGAGCAAAATTGAAGTGGGCAAAAGGTTCTAGAAAGTGTGTAAGGAGTGTGAAAGATCTTTTTCCTTAAGTAGTAGATGAATAGAACAATGTGATACATGAAATTATGTGTGGCATGAAAATTTTGGTTGGCAGTTCTGAAAAAATCAGCACAGCACAAAAAGTAGGCATCCTTGTCAAAGGTAGCATTCAAAATCATGAAATGAAATAAATTTTCATAAAGTGCTTGTACTTAATATTGAACTCACTAAGTTCTAGCTGATAGAGGTTTGAGAGAGCTAGAATAGTGTACATCTGTACATTCACTGCAGAGAACAGTTGGTTAATTTTGTTATTCCAAGTCAGGTTGTATGTTTTCAGTCTTAAATTTAAAATGCACAGTCTGCCATATAAAGGATATAGTGATTTTTCAAGGTTCTAATGCTGACACAGCATAACATATAATAAGCACATTAAAAGCTGACAGCTTGACTTATTTCAGTGTAACCTTCAGTATTACCCTGAAGAATTTCCATTGAACAAGTCTTTGAAGTTTTGAGGAAGCTGGTCTCTTGCCGAGTGTTATATTTCTACTTTTTGGAAAAATCAGCATTAATGGACACAGAAAAATGGTATCAATAACAAGATTTCTGCAAATGACAAGAAGGATAAGTTACAGGTGGTAATCTGGATAGTGACCAAATGCAAGAAAGAAGGTATGAGTTTACATATAGCCTAATACAAGAGACATTAAAAAAAACCCAAACCATCCCAAACTATACCTTCTGAACAGAATAAGGGAAGAATTTTTTGAGAAGGCTTGTTCTGAGAGGTGTAGAGAGATGCCGTGGAGTAAGGAAGAATGAAATGGGAATGACTTGGAAAAATCAGGCTAAAAGAGGCAAATTGGAGTACTCTTTTGTAGAGAGATGCACATAGTGTATATGGACTAAATGCAATAAAATCACTCTTCCATCTAGAAGTCATAGTATAATAAATTAGTGTTACATTTGTGTTTTTGAAAACAATGCTGCTACTAGTTTCTTGAGGCCACAGTGAATTTATGATGATTTGTGTAAAATAAAGGCTGAAAAGTTTTTTTCTAAATGGTACTCTGATTTAAGCATTAATTTGTTGCAGAATGCTCCTAATCTGTTGTAATTCAAAGAACTTTTCTCTGCAGCAAGTGGAACCAGCCAAATTCTTATATGTGGTTGTGCTTGCAGGTTGATTCTGATTTAAGTTTGCATATAAAATATTTCCATTTCTGTTCTTCAGCTGTATCTTTTAAAGTATTGTAACGCAATCAATGGTCAGAGTTTAGGAGTAACTTTCTAATGCCAAGAGTACATTTCTTAAAAAAAATCTAGTGAATGGGGTCCACACTGTCACTATTTGCAATCTGTATAGATACAGGCATAACACTGAGAGGAGCTCACTATTGGGGCAGCTCACATGCACTTGCTTAATGCTGTTGAAAGCACTGAGGATATTTGAAGAATCTTTTGCAACTCTGCCTGCACCTGTGAAGAGGATCTGGTTTTAGTCAGATGTTGTGTAAAATTGAATGTGTACACTGATTTTATAACTCAAGCATGATTATCTGTACATTGTTCTTCTCTTTGGAATTTGACAGAAGCTTTACTGTCCTCTTCTGTTTCCTTAATTTACAAAATTTACTTGTTGTTTTAGACAGTACTTAGACAGTAGTGTAACCATTTGCTTGATTCTTGTACAGGTAAAGGAAAGAGATGGAAAAACTTGTACTTTATATTAGAGGGAAATGATGCCCAGCTTATTTATTTTGAAAGTGAAAAACGAGCCACAAAACCCAAAGGACTAATAGACCTTAGTGTGTGTTCTGTCTATGGAGTACATGACAGTTTATTTGGCAGGTAGGACATCGAGTTTTTTTAATCCTATTGCACCAAGAGTTAATAAGATAAAGGATTTTTTAAATTCTAGAAGTTCTATATTATTTTGGTAGGTATTTGAAAGCTAACTTGGTTAGAAGTCTGTAGGAGTTTTTCTATTTAAAAACAAGTATTTTGTTTGTAGTATACTAATTCATATAAGTAAATGTCCTCAGAGATTGTTTTTGCACAATTGCTATACTCAGAGTTACTTACACATCAACTCTCACTTACTGTAATATTTGATATTCAAAATATGCTGACCACAAGGGACAATTATCAGCAAGAAAGTTGAGAATCAGAAGTCTTTTAGATATTACTAGAAATTAAGAAGAGCATTTATGTATTTTTTCATTGGTAGTTACAAAAACAACTCCACTGGCCTATATTACAGAACTTTATAGAAGAAATAACTATATTTACTTATATAATAAGTGATAGAAGTTAGAAATTCTGGCTATCCTACAGATCTTAATATTTATTGAAAAACTACATATAGTCAACTTCTAGTTACTTTGTGAAAAAACTAGAGACAGATGTTTAACCTTAGTGGCATTTCTTGATCTACAAAGACTGATGCTTTGCTTTGTCTGTTTGTGGGTTTTTAAAATCTGTATAATAATTTTGAAAAAAACTCCAACATCTAACTACTGGAATGAGAAGCACAGATAGAGATAAAGATTATTTTAAAAAAATACTAAAAAGTTCCCTATGTAGTTGACAACTAGGCAGGAAGCTTTAGTATATATTGTAATCAATAAACATTCTGTTTCTTTCTCCTAAATAGCTTTTTAGAAACCCTGTGTTGTGGGTTGGAGTAAAGTTGGGTGCTGGGTGGTACTTACAGGTGTGTAGGAGGACATGTGTGGTTGCAGCAGCTTAGGAAGCTTGTTAGTGAGGAACTGAAGTTGAGACAGAGTTCCTCCTGCACTTCAAGTAGCTGATAAAAAACTGTCTCTGCCCTTTCTTCAGAAGTACAGTGAAGTCTGTACTTCTGCAGCATTTAAGGTTGTAGAGGTTTGTGTCACATACGCTCAAATGTTTGTGTATGATCCAGTACACATTTTACTGGTCATGAGAGCTGTGGGACACATTCCTATAGGGGATTCCTTAGGTTAATACTGTTTCCTGAAAGAAAAATCCTTCATGTATGATTAACTGATTGTGAAATAATGCTGAACTTACACTGCTTTTAAACTCTCTAGGAATAATCCTTGTTGACAAGTGTTTTGAGATGCCTAGTTTTTTGCCTTAGCTATAAGCCAGCATACATCCCTGTTCAGTACACACCATTCTAAAAATGTGTCAATATCTGAAGCAGGCTGCATGTACTGTACTTTTCTTAAAATGACACAATACATTCAAAACCAAAATGCAGTTTTTGAAGATCTGATAAATCTTGTTGGAAGTCTTCCTCTTTCCATTTGTGATGGTAACATGTAGGTGAACAAAAATTGATGCAATTATTCAATGCACCTTACAGACAAACAGGAGAAATCTGTTAGTTCAGTGTAAACTTTGTTTTGGCACAGATCAAGTGAAGGTGTCTGTTAATATGTGAAGATGAATTAAACTTAATTTTTGTTGGTTTTTTTTATTTTTAAGGCCAAACTGTTTTCAGATAGTAGTTCAGCACTTTAGTGAAGAGCATTACATCTTTTACTTTGCAGGCGAAACTCCAGAACAAGCACAGGTGAGAGCTTTTATATGCTAAGTGTAAAAAAAGTAACTTTTAATATTGTGTCTTTCAGTGATGTTGCCCTTCTGAAACAGGAAGCAAATGTATCACAAATATTTAGTGATTATAAAGCAGGTGTTAAAATGAACTGGTAGCAAATCTCTGAGGGGGAAGGTTGGTGCTGAAAATCTAGCACCTCTATTACCTGTTCTTCAGGGTTTCAGTTTTGACAAATTCCAGTCAGGTCCCATGCGCAGAACTTCCATTATTTTCTGTTACCTGTTTCTGGAGAGCATAGATGTTTTTTGATATAGTTCAATTCAGAAGAAAAAACTTACTCTCCAGGTCTTTTCCATGTTATAAAACACAGCACAGTAAGTGAGAGTTTTACTTCAGAGTGAAATAAATAAAATGCCAATGCACGTATGTGTGCCCAGCGACCAAAGTGCATTGAACTGCCTTTTCCAGTTATTTGCCATGTATATAAACTGGTAGTCATGCATAGTTTTTGGCCCTGATGTGGCACAGTGTAAGGTTTTCTGGGTTTATATGGTATCTTTAGTTACTAGCTCTCTTAACAGTTATGCTCACTGATTAAGAATTGTGGGATAGAAGCCTACTTCTGAGAAATTATTTTACCAGTAGATTGTATCTAAAATGATACAATGTTCTTGTTTAAGTTTTAAGCTCTGCAAGTTCACAGCTCTGATGTATGCGTTGCATTAGAAGTCAAGCTTTGCATTTGATGTTATTATGAAAGCTTTTTAGAGCACTCATAACAGACTGTATTCACCAGAGCATGAAGTCTATATAAATATAGTATTTTTTGTGTGCTGTATATAAAGGAAAGCACAGATTTTCTTTTTAAATTAATGCCAATTGTTAAGTTTGCAGAGATGACATAAGAATTATGTAGTGGAATTTATCATACAACTGTCAGTGTACTGTATTTGAGAAGCAGTATGCTGTGTCATAATTGAGAATATATAAATTAAATTCCATGCTCCTTAATTTTTGTTACATCTGTAAAATCTTTCATTTTCTAGACGACAGAATATCCTGTTTTGTTTTCTGAACATTTGGTTTAATTTGGTTTTCAAAGTGCTTTACAAGCTGTTCACTGTGTTTACACAGAACACAGTTGTTTCAGGTTTCTTTATAATATGGCTTTGGCCCAGAAAAGTTTACAAATATCTATCTTTTGAGAAAGCTCAGCTTTCTTTACTTTCTAACATTTTACAGAAAAATAGAAACTTGGTAGGATGTAGCGGAAAGCTTTTCCTTGGAAGGATTTGAAAGCTGAAGCCTAACTCACAAAGCTCAGAATAGATGCAGTACATATTCTTGTATTTTTAAGATATGGAAGATGCTGTGAAGAATGATTGAAGCAGTTTTGTGGGGGTTTTAATGACATTGTAAAATTGTACTTTGAGAGTAGATAGCAGATCTTTGAGATACTGACTGAAGAGAAGACTGTTGTCAAAACCTAAATTTTGTGCTTTGCAAGAATTGTACAGGATTTAATGGTTGGGAGACAGTAACTAGTGAATGAGGCTATAATATATCTTCCACCTTCCAAAGACAAACTGGAGAATGTTGGATAAATGCTTTATGTTTATCTGTTAATTGTTCAGTTTTTGTTTGAAGTATACAGTGTTGTGACTGCCATATGGGAGCACTGGAGAGAATAATCAGACCAGTTTGGCTTGTTAAATGTAATTTTCTCAGAAGCAAACAACTTTTTCTTAATTTTATATACAATTTGCAATTTCTTGTAGTATCACTACTCTGGAAAATTGGCAAAGGTCACACTGTATATCCATTAGTAATGCTCGATAATTCTAAAAAAAAGAGGTTCAGATTTGCAAATTCTTTATGAGGTTTTGCTTAGTAATGATAATAAATTTGCTTTAATATTCAGACTTTTGTATTGTGGAATTACAGAAAACTTAGGTTTTGCCAAGCTAAAGTGAAAATTCAGGTACTTTTTGCAGATATGTCTGTTCCACTGCAAGAAGCTGTATCTGACTTGGTGTCATTACATTCTTCTGCATCTTTCTCTCTTAGGACTGGATGAAAGCTCTGCAGGTGTTTTGCAGTTTAAGAAAAACCAGTCCAGGATCATCAAATAAACGTCTGCGTCAGGTGAAGCTGATATTGTGGCGTTGGAGGTGCATGTGGAGGAGTATTTTGCCTCCTCTGTGCAAAATTATATTAATGAGTCTCAGAATTCTTCCTTTCAACAGTAGCAAATCCTGAAAAAAAATCTAAAAAGTCAGCAGCTCTTCGAATATACCTCATATGGGAAATTTTTAAAATTCATATGACATGTAAACAAAAAAATTTAAAAAAAATTATATGACACATACATAAAACACCTATTATTTACATTTTATTTACATAAAATGTAATTATTTAACTAATGATATTAATTTTATGTAACAAATACATGCTGAGCCAAGCTTGTGTTAATTTCTGTTTGCCTCTTGAAAATGCCATATATGCCAAAATTTCTTCAGAGAGAGAGGGCAATCAGTCTTAATTAGCTATGTCTGTAATGATTGGAGAATAACAGGGAAATATTTTAAGGATTCCTGATATGATTTAATCTTAGGAACATTGAATATAGTAATTTGTTACAGGCAGTAGAGAATGGAAAAAAATTGGTGAATAAAAAGTAATAAACCACATCTGTTCGGTTGTGAACTTTCAAGAAGTTTGGATACTTCTGAATCAGTGAACTAAATTAGGTGAATTTACTGACAGGTGCAGTTGGGAGCTTCAATGTGCAAAATCCAAACAAAAAGGGAATTAATTTTTTCAAAAAGCAAAAACAGTGTTTATCTGCATAAAGGAATACAATGTAATGTGTTGCACAACAGAATTTTTACATAATCTGTTAGGAAAGCACCAAATAATAAACGACTGTATTTGGAATTGTCCATGGCTCTTACTCAAAGTGCCAGTCTTCCATTTCAGTAAAATTTTCTATGTCTGCAAAAGTTGCTATTTGCAAATCCGATTGCCTCAAAAATGATTTTAAAATAAAAATCCAAGCTGCCTTAAAAACATGGGTCTGGATATTTGTTTTCAGCATTTTTTTTAGTTACTCTTACTTTGTTCCTTATGCTTCTTAAATATTCCAATGCCTTTTGTCTTTACTCTTCTAATAAGGAGTTTGGTATTCAGTATTCACATATTAACATTAATCCTCTGCATAGAGGATTAATAATAATATAAAATAATAATAATAAAATAATTCATTCATGTGCTTTGTATTTTAGCAACAAAAAATAAATAGTTTATTTTTTTTTTCAGGTCAGCAGTCTCATTTTGCATGTAGAAGAAGCTCATACACTCCCAGTAAAGCATTTTACAAATCCATATTGTAACATCTACCTGAACAGTGTCCAGGTAGCAAAAACACACATCAGGGAAGGACAGAACCCTGTGTGGTCTGAAGAATTTGTCTTTGAGTAAGTTTTAATTATCTTGAATTAGTGAATTTCACTTTTAATTTGTATTGGATTTAAGATTCTTAACACTTGTTTATAGTTCTACAGTCTTTTAAAAAATACTGTGTATGTGCTTATACAGCAGCAACCTTTCAGACAAATTCTGTATGGGCAGAATTTTCTGTAGGCACCTGTCTTTGCTAATATAAGTGGCTGATAATGAGAACTCGGGATTGAAATGAAATTAGGAAAAGCTTAAATGCCAGCCATGTATAGTATTAATTGAGGTTCTTTGTCTTTTCTCCTAGTGATCTTTCATCTGATATTAATAGATTTGAGATAAGTCTTAGTAACAAAACAAAGAAAAGTAAAGATCCAGATATATGTAAGTATTTTTCTATAAAAGATGCTTATACATTACAGCAGTGAATACTTGGTGTGGTTATCATTGCTTTTGTCAAGGGTTGTCACAAGAGAATTAAGTAGATTTTTAGGTTCACCATACTGCCTGTGTATGTTTTTGATGTCTGGTACTGGCTTTCCATTAATGTTTTTATAATGAGAACTTCCAATGATTTTAGTCATAAAATGCACTATACTCTAGTCCAGTATGTCGGACATAGCTCTGCTCTATGGTAACTACTGCTTGATAATGACTGTGCTTATCAAAAAGCAAGAGCAAAGAGAATTTTTCTATATTAGTCTATTTCATAAAAGGTTAAGTTCCACGGAGTCTGTCTACATGGAATTTCTTTTCCAGGCTTTTGGTTGCTTCCAGTGAGACAGGGAAAGGTGCAATTTTTTATTAAAGAAAACAATCTTGGCAGTCTCTGAAGAAACCTTCCCTTTTTTCCTTTCCATTTTACCTCATCTGTCTTCTTCCCTTATTACCACTCTTCGGCTTAAATCTGAAGTTATCTCAATATCACTTTGAATGGGAAAGGATCTGTATTTTCTTCTCCTTGAGTTAGCCAGACAGGTGCTTCTTTAATGTGGTTTTCTGTTCCAGCAAATCAACAGCAAGGTGGTAGAATCTGTCAGCTTCCTAGAAAAGAAAGAGTTGGAAGAATTTGAATTTGATACTATTAGGTACAAATTTTTTTTTTTTTTAAGGTCAGGTCTCTTCCCACACCATACTTTCAGTTTTCTTTTTCTTTGTGGTGTTTTTTTTTGTTTGTTTGTTTTTGTGGTTTTTTTTTGTGTTTTTTGTTTTTTTTTTTTTTTTTTTTTTTTTCCATTTTGTTCCGAGCTCTCTGTTCAAAGGCAGTCAGAGTATATATAATCTAGTGCAATTGTTTTCAGTTTGCATATATTTTGTTACTGGTCTGTAACTTAGGCCAGTGCTAATTTATTGATTTTTAGTTTTTTGGGGTTTATTAAGATCTGTAGGGAAACCTTAGCCAAAGTAGGTATTTACAACTCATTTTGCATGGTCTTGTAGAAACTGATTTAATTTCAGATCTCTTTCTTCTTCTCTCACTAGAAAGTTTCTGCATAGCAGGAGGAAAAAAGATACATTCTCTCTGACAGACTGAGGGACTATAATTGCAGTTGTTAACTTGATCTTGAATTCATTTGAGCTGGAAAACTGATTACCTATCTACACCAAAGCCTTGGTTAGGAAAAGAATCTTAAAAGGGTAATACTTGAGAGGGATACTTAAGTAGTTTCTTTGAATGTATTTTTGTAGTTTCCTGATCTCTGCCCAGATTAAGGAGATGCTGTTAGTTCTATGCATTCAGGTGATGGAAGGCTCCCTGTTCTAGGTCAGGGGCAGGATTGGCTGAATTTTTTTACTGCAGTTATCTACACTCTTAAAGCATAAGTATAATCCAGCATAACTCTTTCATTTTGAGATAAAGAGTACACTAAGTCAAATTGAATGAACATACACCTCTACTTACATCCCAAGCCCTATTGAAGTATGTGAAGTTCACTGGGGTAAAATGAGTTAAACCACATTTTCTCTGACATACGTTGTGTTACACCGCCAGAATAAACCTGTAACTCTTCAAAAGCAAGACAACTGGTTCCTTTCCTTAACCAACCATCTTTCCTTTCCTTTTCAGCCACAGATGTTACCTGTGGAATGCTATGAAGTGGCAGTCCTGTACAGCTGATGCTATTCATCTTGCCAGTTATTAATTGGGTTAACTCACCTTTTCTGCTTGCTTTTCCTTCCATGTAATGCAGATTAAAGGTCCAAAAATTAATTGTTGGAGTCACTGCTTTGTTCTTTCATTGTAACACACAAAACCTAAATACCAAAGTAATACATGAATGAAGGCTACCTTTTCAGTATTTTGAAATACTTCCTGAGTTTTCAGGTCTTTACACAGAAGTTTGTCTATTACAAATATTCCACAGTTACTTTAGAGTTTAAGCATTCTAGATAGTCAGAAATTATACTAAACGATTCAGCATCAATTGCATCAATTATATTCACTTTTACTTGTTTCTCTAACTGTAAATTGCTTAAGGACTTACTCAAATAAATATATAATATGGCTTGAAAAATCCAAAGGCCTAGAATTTATTAGTAGACTTCCATCTGCTACTATTGACAGTTGAATTAGTAGGTCTCGAAAGACACCACCATAAAGTGTTGAACTGGAGTGGAGATTCTGGTTTGATTTTGCACTACGGTGGTTAATTTCAAATTAACTCATGTTGAGTAGAAGTCTGTTACTGAAAGGAGCCTACCAATTCAATGTAACATTATAAACAGGAAAAAAGTCTTACTACTTTAAAGTAATTTAATATAAATTATGATAACTCTTCTGCAGTCCTCGTATAGATATTTGGTATGATTTTTTTTTTTTTAAATCAAAGTCAAGTCATTTATATTATAGTTATGAAGTGCAACAATAACCACAGGGGAAAACTAAATCATCAGTTCATTCACCATTCCTTTCACTGTGGTACATGTGCCTTATATGTGCAAGCAAATAAGAAGAAAAGCACATTTCTTAGTTGTGGATACTGAGCTTTGATGCCAGGGAGAAGTATGCTAAGAAAGTAAATTTATTACATAGTCTAATGACATTCCGTCCACACTGGTGATAAGTAGCAGGTGGTGATGTGTTGTTTTTCATGCTATTTGACTGATATAAATGCATTAACTTTTATCAGTTCATCAGCTCCAAAGAATATGAAGTAAGCAGCAGGATTGTCCTGAAAGAGACATTGTAAATCTGATCTTCTGTTCCAGTATTAAGTTATATCCTTCTATGTATTGCAACACTGAGGCACTGAGAAATCTGCTGGAACTGTTGACAATTTCTGCAAGGCATATTGGTGTATTGGCTTTGCAGAAATGTAAAAAAAATAAGCTCTTGGTTTTATGGACTTTTTTGTTTTTTCACATGAGGAAAGTAAAAGCAAATATCTGTGTCATGGAAAGAGAGGGTGTTTGACTGAGATGTGCAGACTGATAGGCTAAATGTAAAATTAATTGCAGACTCCTTTTGGAGCATGGTGGGTGTTTCACAGGCACAATGTTGCCTCTGAAAGTGCCTGGGCCTTTCTTTGTGGAAAAAACAGTTTACCACTCAGGAGTACATGTTCCTGCTCTGGATGGGCCTGTGTTCCTTCCCAGCTTCTGTAGCTGGCTAGCCAGCTGCAGCATCGGATTTCAGCTGCAGTGCAAGTCATTGCTTTGCAATTTCAGTGTACCATCGTCACCGGTTAATGATTTGGCTATTCTTGAGCTGACTTTCATTATCTAGTCAGCAAGTGCTTGGAAACACTTTTTAACCTAATACGCATAAACTGTTACTTAGATTGGAGTTATTATAAAAGTAATACATATGTCAGTGTTTGGGAATACTGTAGGAGCACTCTTAATAAATAGGAGCAGACTCTGATGGTGGTGTCAGTGCAAGGCTGGAAAGGGAGTAGTGAACTCTAAAGATTTAACCTGTATTTTAGTTTCTGACTGCTACCTGGACTTGCAGGTTCCAAGGAAAGCTATGTTAATACTCGTGTGGCATTTTTGAATTTATATGTAGACATTCTTTACAGATTGCCATATATTTCTTCTTCCGTTTACAGGACACTGTTAAACCATTGAAGAGAGAATGAATCCATTCATATATTGATAAAAAACTTTTTGTTTACTCTTGCTAGTATTTTTTTCCTAAAATAAGATGATGTGTTGAAAATAAAACTATTTTTTTATTTAATAGTAGCATTGTTTTGGTGGAGATAACGTTACCTGAACAACGCTTTTTTTCCTTTAAGTGTTCATGCGTTGCCAATTAAGCCGATTACAAAAAGGACATGCAACAGATGAGTGGTTTCAACTCAGTTCCTATGTACCATTAAAGGGTATTGAGCCAGGATCTTTGCGTGTTCGAGCACGATATTCCATGGAGAAGATCATGCCAGAAGAAGAGTACAGTGAGTTTAAAGAGGTATGACTTAAGCTTACCATCCATGGTTTAGCTGTCAAAACGAACTCTTCATTGGTTGAGAGGGATCTCAGTAACACTGGTTGATATAATCAAATAATGTTTTTAAGTTACAGTTGTATATATAGAGATATGTAATATAATATTTTTCCAAAGCTGTTATATGTAAGGAGAAGCTTCTGAATATTTTAAAATTGTTTTTCTTTCAGCTTATACTCCAGAAAGAACTTCATGTAGTCTATGCCTTATCACATGTTTGTGGACAGGATAGAACACTGTTGGCTGGCATTTTACTGAAGATTTTTCTTCATGAAAAGCTTGAGTCCCTGTTGTTACGAACACTAAATGACAGGGAGATAAGCATGGAAGGTACTGCACTAAATCCTCCTACAAATTTACTGGAATTCTGGACAGCTGGGGAGGAAAGGGTTCTGGTGCTGTCTTGTTTTTTCTCCTCCTTCAGTTGCAGCTTATGTCAAAGAGTAACTGTGTTCTTCCTCTCTTTCTGATGTCTCCTTTTTTCAGTTTTTCTCTTTCCAATTTCTTTTTTCAGATGAAGCTACTACCTTGTTCCGTGCCACCACTTTAGCAAGCACACTTATGGAGCAGTATATGAAAGCCACAGCAACAAGTTTTGTTCATCATGCACTGAAAGATTCCATATTAAAGATCATGGAGAGCAAGCAGTCCTGTGAGGTGATACCTTAAACTGTGTTTTAAACATTTTGGTTTGTTGACACAATCATGCATTGGTTATTAACTGTTGTGTTTACATTAAATATTAGTTGTAGAGACATTTAATAATTTTTTAGAACTAGACATTTTTACATCAGAAATACAGGAACTGAATTAATTAAGAGATATTTTTATATTTTTTCCTCGATTTTGGCTTCAAACATTATTCATAGTAGGACTAAGTTTTATAATCAAAATTTCTTTTAATTATTTAGCAGGCATTCTGCAGCAGCTACTGAATGTCCTAATCTAGGTAAACTCTTGTTGAACTCAAGATATTGTAGAAGTTAGGATCTAAACTTAGTTTTAATTGTAAAATTCCATATTAAATGATTATTACTGATCCTGAAACTTTTTTAAATTACCTTCCTAACTTCTGTGTTTTACTTTCACTTCATTGTGGAAAAGATGGGAGTCATCAGAAATTTGGATTGAAAGATAAAGTCACTCAGATGAAAAAATGGTGAATATCCAAGCTGATAAAAGCCAGATATGTATATTAGAACTTAAAACTGAATGCCTTGCATTCCCTGACAAGTTACTGAAAGATGATTGAGTTCTGTAAGAGACTTGTATAGCAGCAGAATATTTCATTTACTTTGAAACAGTACTCAGTGTGTAATATTCAGAAACGATATATATGTGGTTCTAGATACAAGAATAAACATATTCTTTTTCTGTTTTAGTTAAATCCCTCAAAGTTAGAAAAAAATGAAGACGTAAACACTAATTTGGCACATCTACTTAGTATACTTTCAGAATTGGTGGAGAAGATATTCATGGCTGCAGAGATACTGCCCCCGTAAGTTTGCACTTTTCAGATTTATATTTGAAAATTTGTGTTTCCATGAGCAACATTCTACATTAAAATTAAGTTCTTGATGATTTATCTTAGTATTGATGTATAGACATAGAAAAATAGATGGGGGAAAATAACATTTCTGGCAATTAATAGTGTTTTACAAAAGCCCCCAGCTGGCACATTTGGTTTTCTTTTAAAGGAGAAGCTACTAGACTCAAGAGATCAGGGACAAAATAGTAATAAAATAATTAATCTCATATTTTTACAAAAAGGTAGAAGACAGTGGTAGTTAGCAGACAATGACATGTATTTGTCAGTCTTTCTCCTCTGAGAAAGAGATGGAATTATTAACAGCATATAAAAAATACAGGTAGGTAGTAACAGTGATACCATTCTATGCCTATTTTTGTCTGCTAGGGAAGTGCGGAGGCCATTTTTCCCCGCTTCTTTTAATTCATAAAGTAACTTGTTTTCATACCTCAGATTTGAATAATCTAATAAAAAGTGGATGGTATAGTTTCCTTTCATAGTGTCACTAGCTTTTAAAGTATATGAAACCCTCAATTTTGAGTCATTGGAGTAGCATGGAATTTTCTTTTGTGTTAGTGCTGGCAAGGTTAGCACTGAAAATTGTATTCCTTTTAAGTATATGATGCGGTGATCAACATTTTCTGAAATACATCACAAATGTTCTTTTATTTTTCTTTTAATGGGAGAGAACTATTGCTGTGGTGCTTAACTTTCTTTTTTCACTCTGTGTCATGTATGGAAAGAATAGCTTTTGTTTAGTTAAGAGAGAAATAAAAAGAAAAATCAACCATCAAAGTGGTCTTTTTTCAGAAAGGGAATACTACTTAAGTAAACAGTTATAAAACATTTAATGCACATCTGAATAATCACAGAATTGCACAGAATAGTTTTTCTTTTTATTAGAAGTTTACTTTTTAAAACAACATTTAAAATAGAATTCTTATAAATTTGTTAACTTTAACTAAGAATTTATAATTTAAAGGTTTGTCTCAGCTATTAATATAAAGTTGATAATAGTTCTGCATCAGTAGGAGGTCGGTCTGACCATCTTTTCTGATTCTGTAAGTTTAATGGAATGAGTAATTGGCTACTGTTTCTGCAGGACATTGAGGTATATTTATGGATGCCTACAGAAATCTGTTCAAAACAAATGGCCAGCTAATACTACCATGAGAACCAGGGTTGTTAGGTAAGTTATTTGTCAACCTTATTCTGGAAATACTGCTTTCAAGCCTTGTTGGAGACATACTTCAGTGTCCTTATCTATGTTTCTTCAGTGACAAAACTGTATGAACTTACACAGGTTACTGCAGTGTTTAAGATATTTATGATGATGAAGCACAATGTCCCAGTTAAAGATTGAGCTTGCTGGATTCTTGGTCTTGTTCTTAGAGCCTTGCCAGAATAAAATGATGTAGTATAGAGGTATAGAGGTCAGTATAGCTTTACTTAATGGTTTTAACTTTGAATTTACAGTACTACAGCCCAATCATGTTGAAATATTCTGGAGCTCCTCTGAAAATGCTGTTGGAGGTTACAGAACTTTGTTCTTCTGAACTCACACCAGCCACCAAAACTCCTATCTGCATTATTAAACCAGCACAATACAAAACTAACTCTTAACTCTGTTCATTGCCAGGACAGGTCAAACAAAAACCTTTGACAAAGCTGTGGTCTTGACACTTTCTCTAAATGTGGTAGGGATTTTAAAGGTATCAGAGCCTCAGCTTTCCTTTTTGTGGTGCCATGCAGTTGTATGGTTAGCAGAGGTTAATCTCCCATGGAGGGATCTTTCAGAGTATTTGTCTTTGGCTTGTATTTATCATTTTGACACTGGAAGCCTTATGTGTTTCATACTGTGAAGCGGCCTTGCCTTCAAATGGAGACTGCTCCTACTTGAGAGCTCCTTTTACTCTGAGGGGCTAAGCTGCTGGAAGGCTGTAAAGGTCAGTAGTGAATTCTGTATCTCTGGCTGTTCATCCCCAGCTCCAAAGAGGACCATGTGGCTTTCCTTAGTGAACACACAGCTCACTTTCAGAGTTTTCCCAGTGGTCTCCACTGGATGCTAAATTTTATCACTCGCTTTTGTGGTGTTCCATTTCACAAGTGGATACTAAAGATTTCTCTTTGGAGTGCAGTTTCACAGCCTTCAGTAATGTTTATTACCTTTCATTGCGCTATTTTTGGTTTAAGAATAATTCAGTATTCAGAGCCAGATGGACAGTTTTTGATATCTGGGTATCTTCTCTATTGTATCAGTCAAAATGTGCTACCATTTCACTCTGGTTTAAAACTCCCATATAGATATTTGCTCATTCCTAATTTAGGCAGGATGATGAAGGTAAGGAATAACAGATCTTCCCTATCAGCAGGGTCTCTGCTAGATGTGTACCTTGTTGGCCTTCAAATTTGGGCACTTTAAAAGACTGACTGGTGTATGTGCCAAGACTTCAAAATTAATTACTGACTTGTAGCTTTGAATTCTCACCACAGAAAGTATTTTAGCTTAACCTCTAGCCAAGAACTGTTTTCTTACCAGCCCATAACTTGTGTTTCTTAGAGATAAGGTAGATCTATAACAGAACATACTAGATATCTTGGACTTGGAGAAGGTGCATCAACCTTTCTACTATTTTTCACTTTAAAGAAATATGGACATTTCCGTAACTGTGTACTTTACAACAGGCAACCTTCCCTTCTTCCTTTCATTACAAGTCAGGCTCTGGTATTGCTTTGGTGAAATCCAGCCTGCTGGTGGTGTCCAAGGACACAATTACAGATGTTTTAGATTGATTTAATTGGTCTAGATGTCACTTCATTGTACAGCAATCAGCTGGAGCTGAGGTTAACCTGAATGATGATTTTTACCTCTGGTATTAACAGGAAAATAGATTTTTCTCATTATGCTGAAGCTGATTCTGGGTTCATGTTGAATGAATTCCTAGTTCTGCAGTTAGAACAGAGCACTTTTTTTCCAGCTTTTAAAATGGCAGCAATTCTCTCATGGTGGAAAGTAGCAGATCCCTCATTTTTCTACTGAAGTGTACTATCATCAGGATAATGGATCAGCTGAAGCTGACCTAAAGGTGTGTTCCGCCAAGGGAGATCTTTTTGCCCATCCAGTCCTGCGCTCCAGCTTATGGTGGCTTGGGGAAGTGGCTGGCTGTGAGATGGGTATCTTGCAGTATCAGACAGTGGAGAGTTTTTGGGAGGTCAGACACAAAGGATGGCTCCTTTTTGAGGCAAGCATGGTCTGGGATTGGCTTCATTATTACTTGGCAATTAATTTCTTCCTACATGATTTCAACAGTTTGTTCACCTTTATTGGGAAATCAATGTGCCTCTTCTTTCAGATGTCATTGCAGTTGATAGAATTGTAGCATGATGACTTTGATTTATGTTTTTACACAGCACAGGCTAATTTCTTGGGGTTTGTCTCAACAAGATCCCACATTAACTTTATTCCTGAAAGACTACACAATTTTACTTTCATTTTCTAATGGTTTTGAACAAAATACAATTTTATTTCATTTCAGTGGCTTTGTTTTTCTTCGACTGATTTGTCCTGCTATCCTGAACCCAAGGATGTTTAATATCATCTCAGGTGACTATGTGCTTCAGATCGAATCTATACTTTATGCAGCAGGATACATGAAATCACTGTATTATCTGATGTAGCAAAATAGGAAGTTTTTTTTGAATGCTATGTTTCAAGTCAAGTTATCCATGTCATTTGGCTAACTTCTTCTTAGGGCATATGCTTTCCACTCTCAAAGGCTGTGGATATCCCCAGTATAATTCCAAAGTAAAAAAAAGAAATCCATTGTGATATTTAATAATGAAATTTTGAGTCAAGTCTAGCATTGTTTAATGTATTTTAGCACTGTGAAAAATGTAATTACAGGAACTTCTGATGTCA
Organism: Vidua chalybeata; assembly: GCF_026979565.1. Classification (NCBI taxonomy): domain Eukaryota; kingdom Metazoa; phylum Chordata; class Aves; order Passeriformes; family Viduidae; genus Vidua; species Vidua chalybeata. The sequence goes on along the minus strand of NC_071570.1, from coordinate 64,465,448 downwards.
CTTTCAATGTCACAGTGCAATGCCAGAGTTAACAGCTGAATGCAGTGGTATTTCTGAAATGTACAATATTTATAAAATTGGTATGTGTGTCTGCAGAGCTTGGAATACATTTGTGCACCTAGAAAATTTTTCTTGAACAATTTGTTTAAATGTCCTGCTTAGATGGCTTCCAGCCATTAGAGTGGTGTTTTGACTCATGAAATACAGTTGGTTTTGGATATAGAATCTTAAAGATGAGAGAGGGATGGTCTTCAAAAAGGCTGAAAAATAGGCAGAAATATTGGAGAAAATAAAAAAATCTGGTTCAGAAGAGCTTTTTTCTTTATTCAAAGACAGTTTTTAAGACAATGTGGCTTGTTTTTCTATCATCAGTCTTTAAACTACTAAATGAGGACTGTGTCAAACGAAGTTCCTTTCTCTCACACAGTAATTATTTCTGAAACTGCTTTGGAGAAAGCATTTGAGAAACATGGCCTGGAACAAGTGATAATTTTTTTGGCATTTTATTATCTTTGGGTAGTTTGCAAGTTAGGTACCTCCTAACTTGGGTTGCACTGTGACTCAGGACTGGAGGTGTAAAGAACTAAAAAAATTGAGTGATGCCTTTTGTGCTTGACCATTACAGTCCTGCTGAGTTACCACCAGCCAGTAGATACCATTCTCGACTACTGCTAAGGGAAACTTACAGACCTTATAACCCTAAAACCCTGGTCAGGGGAATGTTTTCAACCAGGCCATTTACCTTAACTGGAGAGAAACATCACTTGCTGGAAAAGGAAGTGCTAACTGACTTCAGTGGTTAATGTGAAGTGTTTATAGTCACAGTCATTATAGACTGGAGTTTCATGGAAATACAGGCTACAATTGCATGTAACATTCACTTTGTTTTCCTGCTGCCAGTAACTTACATAAGTGGGCACTGACAAGTTATTTGAGTATAAGCAGATAAGGAAAATGTAAACTTTCTTCTTTGTTTTTTAAATTTCAAAGGTAAATGTTTTAATAAGTAATCTTCCTTTCAACAAAATTCCTCAAGTTTTGAGCAAATGGTTATCATTTCACTTAACTCTTAGTAACACTTACTTATTTTGCCTTCTTTTTCTGTGTGCTACTATTAAGGAAAATAAGATGATCAGATTAACACGGCTTTTGGACATTACAAAAGCAATATATTTTACTTTACGAAGTGACATCTTTCACACGCACTTGTTTTATATTTAAAAAAAATTAATAAAAATATGAATGGGAAAAGAATTTATTTTCATGCGACTGCTGTTAATTTTAAATGTAATGGCCAGTGACTCTCTACTTCGCACTCCTGCCAGATTCTCCTTCCCCCACTGCTGCAAGAACACTGACGCTGGTCGCCAAGTCTGTGCAGAATTTAGCAAATCTGGTTGAATTTGGAGCTAAGGTGAATATAATTTTACATAGAGAACAACCTACAGAGAACTGTGCTTCCTGTACACCTTTCATATGTTCCTGTTCAATGCATGCAACAAATTTGTTGCTATTTTCTTATGCAGAACCTATGACTTTTTCTTTCTCTTTCACCCTGCATTTATCACTTGCTAGATTGGTGTTTTCTGTGGTAGAGCACTTCAAACCTCTCCTGTTTATACTACTGTACTGCTAGACATAATGAAAGCTGTAAGTCAAGTGTACTTATTGCACTAATAAGCCCAAGCTTTCCATAAAGTTTCTATTAAAACACTAAGAGAATGCCAGCAGTGACTGGTCTCAATTTCCAGGCTGAAACATTGCTAAAAATACATCTGTTGACTTAAGCATAATTAACATGACTTCAGGCTGGCGTGAGAAGGTTGTTTCTCTGAAACACAGAGCTTGGAATGTAAGAGTTAATGACAAAACAGGAAAGAAGGCATTTGTTCCTGATGATACCTCTGAACAGGGAATACCTGTTCTCTGCAAGCAGGTATTTAGAGACACTCACCTTGATGCAAATGTGTATCTGTATGCATGTGTAAGAAAAATTCTGAATCACTTTGTTATCTATCTTCTGAATACAAGAAAACCAAATTCTGTAGTCTTTTGACTGGCTGCAGACCAGACATTAGAAATACACTTGAAAAAAAGATATATTATTCCCATTTACATACTTGTTTTGCAGTGTCATTTGCCTGACTGCACTGTGTTCACCTCAGATGTGACAATTATCTTGGCACTGATTTGTTAATGAATACTTTTTAAAATTACTAGGAGCCATATATGGAAGGTGTAAATCCATTCATCAAGAGCAACAAACATCGCATGATCATGTTCTTGGATGAGCTTGGGGTAAGTGGTTAAAAAAGTATTTGCTGAAGTTACATAGCAGAATTGTAAATTAAAATTTTTTACACCTCTTATTAACTAGCTCAGCAGTGCATCAGCTGCCACATAATTTTGAATGCTTTTGTCTGAGTACTTTTTTTAACACTTATTTAAAAATTGCTGGTCTGTCATATGGAATTAAAGCCATCAAGTATCTTCTTAAGACTTTATTAATTTAGTGCCTCTATAAATGTGAGAAGATGAAATAGGTTCTATAGCTATGAGATTAGAAATATTTGGCAAAAATACAAACTTTTCACAAACATATTTTTAAAGCAGAAGTTTTTATATGTAACTTGTCACAAGGTTTTGACCACAGATTGAAAGTAATTTTTCTTTAAGAAATATTAGGTTGAATTTCAGTTAGCACTGGCAAAAGCTTCACTGCATGCATTCTACATACTGTAGTTTGAAAGTGAAATGCTGTCACTGTGTCCTTATAAAGCATGACTATTTTGTGTGTATGTGATTGTTGTAACAGGAGTTAGGTCATCATCTTTTATATGTATCTATTTTAAATGCAATAATTCATTTTAAAAAGTGAGATGAAAAAAATATGCTAAGCATCCTAAATTAATCCTTTAGAAGTGTCCTAAAAGCCATCTCAGAATATTTGAAAAGTGTGGCATTTGGGTAGTGGGCATTTGCCTTGTCCCTATTCCAGATGTCATCCTTTTCTGATTAAATTGCAACTTCTGCATATTATGATACATCAGTTTTCTTTAAATTATAAATTTTACATGAGGTCTCTGATAACTGTTGCTTTGAAAACACCTGTTGGATTATTCTGCTGTTTTAATTGCAGCATTATTTGTTTATCATCAGTTTAATGACTTACTTGATAGGTAACAGCAGATTTTGCTGATTTGTTGCTTTTCTCTCATTTAGATTAACAAAAAGCTTCTAATGGATGGATTTCCCCTTCATTTAGAGGGTTTGAGTCTCGAAATGCTGTAGGTTTCTGGTCAGCTCAAAGGTAGAGCAATACCAGATCTTGTAGTAAGAATCCTAGCACTACAAATTGCAGTATACTCACAAAACACATGCCTGTGAAGAGGAGAAAATAAACAGATAATTAATAATAGAAAGGTGGACTGGAAGTTTAGTAAGACCAAAGTTGGTCTTGGCACCCTAAATCTGCTGTCTTCTACTTTGTTGAAGAATGTTCCTGAGCTTCCAGACACGGCAGAGCACTCTCGAACTGACCTATCCCGTGACCTGGCAGCTCTGCATGAGATCTGTGTGGCACACTCGGATGAGCTCCGGACGCTCAGCAACGAGCGAGGGGTGATGCAGGTAAGTTAACAGAAATCACAGGTAGAGGGTGCTGTGTCCTGAATTACTCCTTAATACTGGGATTCTATTGTGGTATTTCTGTAGTAGTATGACTGATGTTGTATTTCACCAGGGGGTTATTAGCTGTGAAGGAAATACTTAATCCATAGTTTCGTTCCCCCATGCAACAAAACCAACTAAGTTCGGGTGTTTAATTTTAAAGTTTCTAGAGGAAGCCTTAAACCCACAAAATTACTGCCTCCTGACTGACTCTCTGGGTCTTAGTTTTCAGATCTGGATTTTTATTCAGTTGAGAACCAAATTCACTTTCTTAGCTTTCTATTAATATCTCTTTTCTGCTTTCTGGTTTGCCAGTACACTTGTATGCTTAGAAAACTCTGCTGGCAAATTTTAACAGTGTGTTAGCTGTACACTTCCTCTGCCTTCCTGTTAACCACAAAGAAGCAAGAAGATCCATAGGAGGACAGGCAAAGTCTATAACATTGTTTTAAGACTACCCTTATTGGCTAAGGAATCAGACATTTTCTCTTTTTAGTAATATATTTAAAATTCAAGTCGCAGGTCTGATAGGCTGATGCTGAAAATGCTGCTCAGGAAGGCATTTTCTGTTTCCAGTAGCTAACATGTAGTTTTACTGACTCACTCTCTTTTGCAGCACGTTCTTAAGAAGCTTTTGGCCATTACTGAACTGCTACAACAAAAACAAAATCAGTATTCGGTGTCTAACAACATCAGGTAGCAGCTCTCTACCTGAATTCTGCATGGATCCAGCATGCCCAACATGGCAACTCTCACCAGTAACACATCCTTCTTGCTCTTGCCAAAAATAGCACACCCTGTCACATTCCCAGTGATGTGTGAACTATGCAAAAAGAAAACAAACATCCTGTTGGTGAATGATTGTACCAGCAGCTTTTGTTAAGCTATCTGTGCAGGACATTTGCACTTTTTTTTTTTCCACTTGGAAACAATGAAATTTCACAACCTCTGAGCCTTGGTGTACAGTTCACCTTTTGAAGAGAAAATGCTGTGACTGTGTCTAGGACTTTGAAATTTTCAGCACATCTGACTGCCAAAGTTTTTGCTGTCTGATTGGAAAAGAATTATCAACTGACATGAGAAGAAAGGCGTTGTTCTGACAACCACCTATAACTAACTGGATAACATTTCTTACTGTAATTTCTGACTGGTTACAATAATTATGACTTCTGACTGTTTCAACCACTTTTAACTTATATTTACAGTTTCCAGAATTTGATGTTATGGTAGGAACAACCTTCACTGTACATGTTTTATACCATGCTGTTTCTCTTGCTGGAATGATGTTGAAAGAGAATATGCAGAATGGGTCTTGTCAGCTTTATTTTCCTGATGTGTCACTGATTCAGTCTGAATAGTTCTTCCATCAAGAACTGTATATCCAGATAAATCACAATGCTTTTGTAAAACGTTTACAATAGTAAATAATTTGAATTCAGTAAATTTATTGATTATATCAGACATGCATGCATTCATTAAACCATTTTATAAAATAGGTATTGTTTGGTCTTTTTTGTACTGTAAATCTAGCATAAATATTTTTATAAGTGAAAAGTTTTTAAAATAAATCAAGCGGCATACTTCTAACTCTGTGGAAACTGGCTGAGTGGCTGCTGTGGAAATTTTTTAGTGTCTGCACTGGTGGCATACTTCGCAGTGTTTACAATGTGTTGCTTTCTAAGCATGAGTCCTCAGACAGCATTACCTTGTCCCTATGCCTTAATTTGTACATCACTGGGTGAGGAAACAGATGTTAAAACTCCTTGCGTAGGTTGAGATTTAATAAAAATAAATTCTTCCCTGTGAGTGGGGTGAGGCACTGGCAGAGTACCAGAGAAGCCAGAGATGCCCCAATCCCAGGAAGTGTTGAAGGTGACATTGGATGAGACTTGGAGCAACCTTGTCTAGTGTAAAGTGTTCCTGCCCACTGCACTGCCATAAACTGTTAAAAAAATTGAGAAGTAAAATGTGCTGTTGATTTGAAGGGTATTTCATCATCACTGTGTGTTACGTTCTAGGCAGTGATATAACAGGGAATGAAAGGATACACTGACAAGACTAATGAGATAACCACTTAAATAATTTTATCACACAAACACTGTTGTAAACCTTTACAGCACCTAGAGTGTTTTTCCTGTTTATGAGAACTGCTCAATCACATAAAATCAGAGACTTTGCTTTTACACCTTTGCTGTTAAATTCAAGTGGTCTCCAGCTGGAACAGCTTTTTGAAGGTGAAAGCTCCCAAATACGCAAGTATGGCACTGGGCAGACGTGTATGATGCTCCTCCATAGTGACAATACATGTGTTTGCAACACCTTGTTATTAGAGAAGTCTTTTCTTAGATTGTCCAATAACCATGTCAAGTCTATGTTGAACTGCATCTCAGAGGATTAAGTAATTAACCTTTTAGTGTGTCCTAATTAGATCTTTAACAGAGTGTGTAAAAGGGATTATTTTGTAGATTTGATTGCTTTGGTACAGGCAATATAACATGGTAAAAATACAAACTGGAAGACAGAACTGCCTATTTAATTTACACACAAAATGCAGCAAAGAGAATGAAACTGGGCAACACCCAAAGCTGCATGTAGGTGTGTGTGTATTGTAGAACTCTTAACTGGGTGTATGAAAAGGGAATAAATCAGCTGGTGCTCATAACACTACATTGCAGCCACAGCAAACTGTTTCTGAACCAAAAACAAGGGCCAGATTTCTTGAACCAAATCTTGCTCGTCTCCCATGTATTGGATGAGGGTTTAATGGAACCACAACTTAATCTTTTAGGAAAGTAAAGGCTTTATTGCCAAGTTAAGAAGTAACAGCACAAAGACCTTAGGACACATAATAAGGAACCTGTGGCAGGTAGTCACACCTGACACCAGAGAGTAGTTCCTGCAGTGAGTGATAGTAGTCCATCTTCCTTCAAAGTGACGCTGAATCCACAAGATCATCATCAGTCCACTCTTCCTAACAGAAGGAGAAAATACAGCACCTTGAGTGACATCTGTGTGTGGTGATGTGCTCCTTATGCTCTGGATTAAAGAACTTAGACAGAAATTCCATGAACTGAAGACTAAAAAAATATTTTAACTTGGGGCAAGTCAGGCCTTTAAAGCTAGTTATCCATACCTATGCTTACAGTCATGCACACAGAGTCATGTTAGCAGCCCCTTTCAGCACCTGAGATAAAGAAGCATGAGCTTTATGTTGGATAACTATGCAGAGATTTCCAAAACAGCTCATACTGCACCTTCTACTAATGTCTTGTGCTTTTCATGGCTTTGTAGACTACAGTCTAATACCAGCTAACTACAGGATTAATGAAGCCATTAATAAGGTATGAGCAGTTTGCACACTCTGTAAGCTTTCAAAAAGTTAAGCACACTTTCTCCTTAATGTCCTGGCCAGCTGAGATCTGCTCTATCATGTGGTTATTACTCAGAAGTGAAATTACACAAGTAGAAACCCAGTTCAGATACACCAGTAATGAAAAATCATGAGTTTCAGGACCTTTGGAACTGTACAAAAGTTGATCATGAAGTGCTGTAGGCTATGTAAATATCCTATCAGATTACTCATTTGGAAAATAATTACAGATATGAATTTAAAAGAAGCTCAAAACTGCCTCAGACCATAGTAGAGTAACTAATACAAATTAAACTGGGGCAGGGAAGAAGTGAAACCTCCAAAGCTCACATGGACCTGTTAGTTCTAAGTCATTTTGTCATAAAGTGATTCCAAGTGCCTGTTTTATGGAGTTGCCAGTTTTAGTATACTTTTGAAGACTGGCATTTGCAATGAAAACTTATTAAAAGTTTTTGCAGCAATAAAATTATAAAAGAAGTTCAAGGTCCAACATTTTGTTAGACTTTACTTTCAATGCCAATTTTATTATAATCTTGTTTAAATAATGTTTTAGAATCTGATACTATAGCATCAACCTACTATGATAATCTCTAACAGCAAGACACAAATCTTGTCTTTTATCTTCAGATTTTGATAGGTGACCCTCTATAGATGTTAGCATGTTTTTCTAGATGCTACACTTAGTGTGTCTTTGACTATTTAGTATTAAAGTGAGTCCAGTTAAAAAGGGTTCTACACCTCTGCCAGCATGGACTCTCTCCAATTTCCTGTCTATTGTCCAAACAAAAGCTCTGGAAAGTGTTCATCTCGGATGTGAAGGACAATCTTAATACTGTTTGTATTTGTTGAGTCACCCTCATCAGTTTATCTCCACCTTATTTATACTTGGTCTTATAACACAAAGTACTAGCAACACATCTGTAATTCACACAGCCTTGTTAACAAATTGTCTGACATAAATTTAGTCCAACACTCTACACTGCTTTGAGCAAGAAACCAAATAAAAACTTTGAAAGCACAAAAAACAACAGGAAGCATGGTCTGCATATTCATTCCCCTTTCCACAAATACAGGGATGTTCAAGAACATCTGGCTCATTTAAAGTGAAAAAAAAAGGTTGAAAAAGGTTCAGTCACAATTTTACTTGTGAGCAACAAGTAAACTTACATTACAGATGCATAAGTTTATCTCAGTAGCTGTGTCACTTTTGTCTTGGCATTAAGAATGGAAAAAAACAGGAAAAACTTGTACAATAGGTTTACTAACCTCATCCATTTTACATTTCTTTGTGACATATTCATCATCTTCATAACCTTTCCTCTTCTTCCTAACCCAGAGGAAAAGTGAAATGCTTAGGGTATTTTTATAACTTAAGACTCTATTTGACCCCAGGACATACCTGTTCCATAAAAAAACTACCAAAGCCTTGGCATGCAGCTTGCTGGAAGTTCAGGGTGCAGTCCTTTGCCATCCACATAATTCTTAAGAAAACATTAAGCCTTTAAAACCTTCTTGTTTTAATCTCCTGATTTTAAAGTTCTTATCACATACAACATCAAGTGGTCACACCTTAGAAGTCACCCAGTATTCCAGTTTTACAAAATAATCAGCTTGCCTTGCAGATCAGCACAAAAGAACCTGTTTATCTATTAGTGAAAGCACTACTTTGAGTCTTCGATCTCAGCTTCCAGTAGCTATAGCAAGCAGGCAAACACTATGTGAATGTTTAAGGGTTTTAATTTTCCATCACTCAGACAGGTAAGAAAATATTAATGTTCCTATGCCAATAAAAAAGGCCAAAGTTTAACACATGCAAGATATACTTACGGGTTTATATTAAATGACAGGTCCAAGCTGTGACACTTCTCTAACTTCTGTTTTAGAGCAGCAACCTCTTCAGGCCTCGGCAGTTCATATTTTTTAATGAGATTTTTCATGCCTAAAATGACAACAAAACAGCTGTAAGCACACAGATAATTTCTGCTCTGCCTTGTGTTGGGTCTACATGGCAAGATGTTGGTAGTGGGGGGCCTATAGAGGTGGCTTCTCTGAGACGCTGCTAGGGGCTCCCCCCTTGCACAACAGAGGTAATGCCAAGATGTATCCACCACTGGCCAAGGCCAAGCGTATTAAGTGACAGTGGATGTACATCTGTGATAACAGATTTAAAGGACAAAATCCAAATGCTGGTGCAACACTCATGGCTGCTGGAAAGAAGGATGAGAATATATGAGGACATCTACACCCTACATCTACCAGGGTCAGGGAGAAACATTAAGAAGGTAGTGCTCCAGGCACTTGAACAGATTCCCCTGCAGCTCCTGGTCCATACCATGGTGAAGCAGCTCTGCCCCTACATGGAGGTCAGCAGGAGTGTGGAGTATGCAGATGCACCTGCAACCTGTAGAGGAGGTGACTTTGGAGCAGATAGGTGTGCCTGAAGGACGTTGCGACCCATTGGGAATACCATGCTATATACCATACCATATACAGAAGAGAAACCTACACTACAGAAGGTTTGCTGGCAAGATTTGTGACCCCATTACATGGGAGACCAGCACTGAAACAGCCTATTCCTGAAGGGCTGCATCCCGTGTAATGGACCCACATTACAGCAGTTAATGAAGAACTGCAGCATGTGGGAAGGACTCATGTTGTAAAAATTGGTAGAAGATTGTCTCTGTGGGAGGGACTCCACACTGCAGTGAGGGAAGAATGTGAGGAGGAAGGAGCAACAGAAACATATGGTAAGCTGACTACAGTCTCCCTGCACTGGAGGGAGAGAATTCAGGAGTGAAATTGAATCCAGGAAGAAGGGAGGGGTGGGAGAAAGGTCTTTTTAAGATTTGGTTTTCACTTCTCATTACCCTACTCTTATTTGCTTGGTGATTAATTGCCCCTAGTTGTGTCTGTTTTGCCCATGACAGTGACTGGTGAGTGACCTCTCCCTGCCCTTATCTTAGCCCATGAACTTGTACTTTTCTCTCCCCTGCCCAACTAGGGAGGTCAGTGATAAGGTGACTTTAGTGGTCACTTGGCATTGAGCTGAGGTCAACCCATCAGACTCGTGAATCACATAAGCCTATCCAGTCTCCAGCGTGGCTCAGTATTGCTTATGTCATAGTCAGGCTTGAGCCAACAGTTCATCCTTCCTTTCCTCATTTTAACTACACTGAAACAAGTCTCCAGCATCACTCACTCTGGATTTCCTTAAGGCAGAGTTTGCATTACTCTGCTAACAAGCTTCAAAATACACAGGTATTTTTTGCAATCAACATTATACCTGCTGTCCTAAAAAAATACCAGTTCCAGTCTTTCTAATAATGCAAATTAAATTTACAAGTTTTTTTCTCTACCACCAGTACTCAGTAGAAGTAATTTACAAATGTTTGAAAAAATTCCTTCCAACCGTCTTACGTTTATGGAAGAGCTGCCTTTGTGCTAAAGCTACCATCCACAATAACTGGAGTGAAGAGTAAGTGATCCCAGCATTCCCTTCCACCTCAGCAATCGAAGTCTGAAGACCTGATTTGTTAGGAGACCATAAACTGAAGGACATCTTAAATTTTATGAATTAAAGGTAAATTGAATTTGTAGACCCTGGTTACTTGTATAGTGCATTCACTGCTCATATCAGCCAGCCTAGTTTCACTGCCACCACTCCCATTTGAAGTGCATGCATTAGCTTAATGCATTCAGTAACTGATTACTTACTGGGAATTTCATATCACAACCTTTTCATTTAAATACAAAAAGGTAGTAATCAGTGCACTACATTCCCTTTTAGCTTAGCTAAACCATGGTAGTATTCTTAATATTTGTAAAATATACACACAGATATTTCTCACACTAGTGAAGCTAAGCATCTTCTGAAACATAGCTGCAAAACAGATGTGCAGTATAAATACTGGCATATCACATTAGTCATTTAGCTTACAAACCATACCTTCTGGTGGTGTTATTACATGCAGGCTTTGCCTGAAGCTGTAATGTTTAAGATATGGTGACTTAAAAAGCAATGTAGTTCTGTCCTACAGATACTGTTATCTAGTTCTCAAAATAGATGTCTCACTTTTGAATCAGCTGCTACCACTTAACTGACTCTAGCGCTTACATTCTGAAAGCATCAGGCAGGTCCTCTGCCTGTTAATTTATTTATTTTTGTTCATGTTAATTTGTTTAATTTATTTGTTCATTTTGTCTCAGTCTTTTTTCCCCTTCCATCCACATGCTGGGTAGTTCATTCTACTGTCTGCAGATTACTTATGCATGCCTTAAGGTGAAGAGAACCATTTGAAGGAAAACTTTCTAGCTAAAGCTTTTGTAATTTGGAAAAAGATGGTTCTTCCTAGTTTTGAGATATTCTTTAATATACTTTTCCAATGTTTACTTACATTTCATGTCATCTAGTAATCTAGATAAGGTTGATCTGTCTTCTTTCAGCATAAGACTTTCTGATAAATAGCTGCAAAGAGACATTGAAGAGTAAATTTTTAAAGTGTCATAATAATTTATGGCAATCATTTGTGAGTTAGTAAAAGTGTATTATTTATAATTAACATCTCCTAGAGCTTTATAATTAGGTAAGTAAGAATGCTTTGTTTACTTAAGTGCTATAAAGTGATAAAAAAGCTAATCTGTCATTGTAAGAAGGTGACATAAATATTCCCCCAGTCACGTAGAAATAACACTGCCAAATTAGGTATTTCTAAGCCTCATGGAGCTATGTCAAATTACATTTATGACTTTATGACAACATCACACTATTGTACAATACGCCTACAGGACAAGCAAGCAGTGGTTTTCAGACTGACCAACAGCAGAGCTTGCAAGACAGGCCTGCTTCTTTTGGCAGCTGAAAGCTATTACTAAACACTAAAGGCTTATGTCTTGCATAAGCCTATGGGTCCCTTCCTCTTCCCAACAAGATCAAACTTCTTTTTAGTAAAAACACTAATGCACACTGCCTGGATAAAACAAACATGAGCAATCCTCCTCACCAACACCCACAAAAACCAAGGAGTTCTATCCCTTCCCCCATGACAGCAGGTTTTCCAATTCTCACGTGTTCTGTACCACCTCTGCAGCTGCACCTGATCACAGGTCCACAGACCATCAGCTCCTCTCATGTCTGCAGCAAAAACTCACATCAAACAGTAAATTACAAGGTACATACAATTGTATGGTGCAGACAGGTAGCAAAAACTTGAATTTTTCCTGAACGTGCCAACAAAGTTCAGACACCTTGAATCACACATTATCTACAAATTATTTTTATTCTTTTTGCAAGGATGGTTTTCTGAATTTTGGCACAAGCAGTACAGAATACAGATCTAAGAATGAGATGAAGTTTCAAACAAAAGTAAGCACCTGAATGTTTTTATACAATTCTCAGAAGACAGTGAATCCTGTAAAGAATACTCCCAACACTCCTTATTTTAGAACTAGAAAGATTTGACATACACTTAGAATAGATGGAAGATTAAAAGAACTTTTTGGATTTAGAGCAGGTGTTACACTCCAGATGCAAAATGCTCACATGCAGTGGCATGATATTAAAACATGCCAGGTACAGCTCCTTACAGCAATCACCTCAGCTGTTCACCTGAACAAAAGCATAAGTTTTGTCCATAAGAAAACTAAACCAAAAAAACTGCACATTTCAGCAAAAGTATCAAAGTGTTTGACAGTACCTCTGCAAACACCAGTGGCAAGGACACAGAAGGGAAAGAGAAGAGTGATTTAAAGCAACACCTTAGCCCTGGTGCATATCCATGGAAACTGAATAGTTGCAGCAACCAAACACAGCCTGTTACAGCATACCCATAAGCTGTCAGTTCAGTGTCACTTCCGTTGACTCTCAGTTTCTACCACATTTCCACTTTCTTCCCTGTGCAACCCTGAAACTGAGTCTGAAAATCCTGTGCTGTTCTAGTTAAGGCAAAGTCATTGGGGTTTTTTTTAAACTTCTTCTAAAGGAATATAAAAACCAGACAGCAACTAACTGCTTTCATCACCTATTTGTGAAAATGAAAAGTACCACTGCCATTCTAAACCATAAAGAAAGACAAGTGCTAGCAATCAGTAAATACACAATTCTAGTAGTTAAGAATGTCTAGAGCAAAATAATTTTATACAAGAAGCAGATTGTTTAAATCACACATATAAGAAAGAAAATACTACCTTTCCATATTAATTCCTGCTCTTGAGCCACTAGATAATATGGCAGTGAGAGCAATCTGTGAGGGAGTAAAGAGCAGATATGCGTCTGTCAGAGCCACTCGATTAAGGAAGTCATCAGCTGTTTTCCTCAAAACTTCAGGATTTTCCAGCACTGGATAGCGAGTCTAAAAAGCAATGATTTAGAAAAAAAGGCAGCTGTTTGTCATTCCTGTTCATGAGCTCAGAATACAAAATTCGACAGTATTTTATAACGCTAAAAAGCAGCAGACCATATTTTTATTCCAAAAATATACTAAATAACTTAAAGACCACAAGCAAAACAACCATCTTTCAGGTATTTGTCTATCACTATAGAAATTAGATCTTTTAAATCACTTAATTTCAAAAGGAAATTAAGTTTTTTAAGTCAATGCATGTAAGTTTTTTAAGTCAATGCATGACAGACTTGTATTATTTTACCAAACAGAGCATATAGCATATCAGAGAGTATTACCTTAATATCAATTAGAAATCCCTCAAATGGCCTGTATGGATTGTGGATGATCAGGTGGAAGTTCAGTTGCTGAATAAGTAGCAGTTCATATTCCAGTATTTGTTCAAGAGCTTTTTCCTGTCCAAGAGGACTTTCTCGAAGGTTACCAACAAACTGTGCACTGGATACATTAAATTCATCTACTTTACAGGCCAAAAATGTGCATGTTAGCCTTGAGGAGGGAAAAAAAACAAAAAAGCAAACAATTAACATATGCAGCATCCATTCTCCTATCGAAAGTTCTGCTCAGAAAATGTGTATTTTTAAATATATTCTGAATAGAGCAAAAAGATAGTGAAACTAATCATATTTTGTCTTTACTTTTACTTAAGCTCTCAGATTTTCTTTCTTGGTTTTTTTTTTCACATTTTTACAAATATAAAGATCATACCTCTAATATTCCACTTGATAGAGTAACTCAAGAAGTATTGATAACTCACATTATTATCCGAGGATGATGCTCCATCACTGAGTTATTGAGGTAAAAACGTTTGAAATACATGCAAGCTGTACCCTAAATTGAAAACAAAAAGGTAGGTAAAAATTAAAAATGGATTAAGGAAAAAATATATAAATACATAAAAAAAAAGAAAAACACAAAACCAGCAAGTTTGGATATATACTACAGGCACACACACTGAGGCACTAAAACACATACAGCCAGAAATTAAGTATTTCACGCACATAGAAATTACATATTTCAAAGTCTTTATTTTGCCTGCAAGAACCTTACACTACAACCGCAATACAAAATAATTTTCTTTGTTTTTAGACATGTTTTAGAAGACAATGCTTAAAAAAGCCAACAGTACCTTTATGAAAAGAATTTGGTATTAAAACGAAATTTAAAAATCAAAGGCTGAAAAAAATCATCCTGAAAGTTGCAAGCAATTCAAACAATTTGATTTTTTACATTGGTAAATTTTGCAGCATGTTTATCAGCATGAAAGCCAATGCTTTCCAGAATTAAGACTCTGCAAGAACTACTTCTCAAACATAAGTCTGGCTTCACATGCCACGGCAGTGACTGCCATCTTTCAAAGGCACCCTCAAACACAGTACTCTTCAACACACCTGCTTGGAAAAGGGAGGTCTAACATGGGACAATGTAAATCATACATCTTAATGTCTTAATGAGAGAGAGGCACAATTTCACTCTGTTCTTCAGCTCTACGTCCCCACTTCTCCCTTCTGAAATACGGTCTTCTGCATTCAAGACACATAAGTTCAAGATAATTTTGTTTTTCCTTTGTAGGATATTATTTTGCCAGTACACGATCCAGCTTATTTTATGGCCAGAGAAGCACTAATGCTGGAGAAACATCTGAACGGCAGCCCAAATTTGGGACTGCGTCCTTCAGCGACTGGGAGATTGTTTCATTGTATCATCAAACATTTCCATCAACCATCTACGACTATTCTGTTTCTACTCTTTGCTAAGGGGAAACAAAACAGTTCAGTCACCCAAGCAAGTTTAAGAGCCACAAGCAAAAGATCACATTGAAAAACATCAGGTTTTGAAATGGCTTCACGTGTCAGAAAACGAAACAAAAAAGACAAAAAGCTGCAACAGACTGTAGTGCTAGAAGAGAGAAAAGAGATAAAGAGATTTAAAGATATCCGCGCTCTCAAGAACAAAACAAGTAGGCAGCAAGCGAAGGAATAAGGAGGGCCGAGGCTGCGGCTCGTCCTCGCCTCGCTTACCACAACAGACCGCGGCATCGCGGGCTTGAATGCGGCGCAGAAGTCCAGCAGCCTCTTCTCGTAGTACTTGCATAGCGCCAGCTCCTCGTGCGGCTCCAGCAGCACCGGGTCGCCCTGCGGCACCTTGGGAGAAGCAAAGCCGCGCCTGAGTCCGCCGCAGTCTCACCCTGCCGCCCCGCTCCGCCACGCGCCCGCAACCCCTGGGTCCTTGCGCACCTTCCCGCTGGCCGCCGCCCTGGCCCGGGCCCGGCGGTTCCCCTCAGCGCGGCGCCGCGCTAGCTCCTCCTCGCCATGGAAGGTCCAGTGCCGGCGCTGCGTGCTGCTATGGAACATTGCCCCGCAACATGGCCGCACCCGCGCGCGGCACGCCGGGAGCCGCCTTAGCGTGTGGGGCGCGGAGGGGCGGGCCCTGGACGCTCCCTCGTGGGAGAGGGATGTTTCCGTTTCCTTTTCCAAACTTTTCAAGGAAGAGCTGTGGCGAAACAGTATGTCGTAGATTTTTGCAGAATAGCAGCATGCTTGTGTTTCTTTTCCGGTTTTATTAATGTATACTTGCAAATTTACATTGCACTTGTGCAGCCTCATGTCGAGTGCTGGGGACAGTTTTGGGCAACGCAATGTAAAACAGACGTTAAGCTGTTATAGAGCATCCAAAAGAGGGCTACAAGGATGATGAAGGGTCTAGCAAGGAAGCCAAATGAAGAGTAGCTGAGGTCACTTTGTCTGTTCAGCCTGGAGAAGAGGAGACTGAAGGGAGACCTCATTGCAGCTTACAACTTCCTTGTGAGGGAAGAGGAGGGGCAGACACTGATCTCTTCTCTGTGGTGACCAGTGACAGGGACTCGAGTAAATAGCATGAAGTTAAATCAGTGGAGGTTTTGGTTGGATATCAGGAAAAAAATTTTGACCGACAGGGTAATTGGGCACTGGAACAGACTCCCAAGGGAAGTGGTCACATCAGCAAGTCTTAATGGATTCAAGAAGTGTTTGGACAATGCTCTCAGGCCCATGGTGTGATTCTTGGCATGTCCTGTGCAGGCCCAGGAACTGGACTTTATGATCGTGGTCAGTCTCTGCCAAGTCAGAATATTCTGTGATTCTGCTCCCTTAAGTTCCTTCCGTAGTCTCCTGCTCTCCCCAGATAACCACTATATATAAAATCCAATTATGCTTTTAAGGAAGCAGCATTTCATAGCCTCCATGCTTCAGCTAGAAATTTTAGATGTTACTGTGTAGTATCTAATATTGGTTTTGAAGTATGTGAGGAAAGTATGTAAAACATACTTTTGTGGACAGTCACAGGACTTGTAGTTAAAAGTGTTACCCAACAAGTTATGTTATTTTAAAAGGAGTTTATGCAGCAGTGGGGAAAAATTCTTTTAACCTTAGCACAATAGTGTTTGTGTTTTGTATCATACAGTGCTTACTACAAACAGTAGGGATAAATGTGGCTTTGTTTTAACTCTCTGCATCTGTGACTAATAAGCCTTGTGCCACAACTAGTATGGGAAATTGTATAACTTTACTCATAAATTTTCTAATTAATTATTTTAATTATCTCTTCTAATTAATTGTTTAAATTATTTTGAAGCAATGTCATTTTATGCTCTGTCATATGCCACTGTAGCTGGCATTTAGCAATATTGTCATAAGCTGGTATTGCGGGAACATGGTTTGGGAAAATTACTGAAACTTTTAAGTTTCACTGAAACAAGTGTAATCAACACTTCGATATGTTTCAATGATCTCAGACCAAGACGGATGTTAACAAAGCCTTGCAGAGACATCTATTGTTGAAACTAGACACAAGTAATGGAAAATTCATGAACCATAAGGACATTTTGCAGAAACTCAAGATAAAGAAAAAAACCAACCAAGTCAGTTCAGCAATTGTAGTGGATGTACTATTTGGGAAAAAGATAATAAAAAAACTGGAAAACGGGGCTAATTAGCATGAGAAGTGAGAAAACAAATAGGAGATAAAATACTTATTAATGAAGAGAATTATGGAACTTATAGCTAATGAACATTAATTTCTTTATTTGCTACAGTGCATATATAGTGAAAAGTTTTGAAAGTGAATATGCATATTAGGTGAAACTATCCCCATGCACTCAATATATTAAAAAAATACCAGCTTTCTAACATAAAAAACTGGTTAGAGAGTTTGTTTCCTGTGTTTTAGTGACAAAGTGGTTCCTTGTGAGCTGACATGACAAAGGTCCTTTCCCTAAACTACACAAGAAATAACTCTATTATCTATATGGTCTGAATCCATCAATACTTTGCCCTAAATTACCATAATCAGCACATCCAACATATAAACAGTTTGAAATCTGACCAAATCTGAGTTCCAAGAGCCACATGTACAAAAAATACCAAAAGGGTGCATCTGATTGTGACAGTTCCATCACAAATCAGACACTCACAAATATTGCATGTTATTCTAATACTCAGTTTACTGAGTATTATTGTTAATATGTTATTTTACATCATCCCTCTAAGAGTAAAATGTAAGATTAGGAATGAAAATTTCTAAAGAGAGCAGTACAGAGGATAAAGCAGATTTTTTTTCATTTTTTAAGACTCCGTTTCTTTTATGCCTTTCACTTCTCAGAATCTTTACTTCAAAGGTATATGGATTTAAGGATACCAAACAAATACAGACTTCAGTGATTGTAGTTTTTCCTTTAACTGGTATGATGAATTATTAGTGATTCTAAAATTCAGTCTGACAGTGGAAAAATGCAGATTTAGATAACGTATCTGGAAAAGTAATCATAAAATACCTTTGTGTGCTTGGTCCGAGACCAAGCTATGAACAGAACCCAAAATTTACTTTTCTGGTTCTGTGTTGTTTTTTTTTTCACAGTAGTGCTTTTCACAACCTCTTTACCCACAACACAATTTTAGTATCTTATCTTGTAGCCAAAGAGATTAATAAAAAGGAGAAATACTGCAATGTGGTTTTTGTGCAAGTAATAAGGACTACAAAGAATGGTATAGAATGCACTAATAAAGTGCAGAGTGAGTATAAAATTTTTTACTACATTCAAAAAGATAATTACAAGAACTGAAGAGTTTTTTGGAAAGCAAAGCTGTATGAGTTATTAATCAGTTGCTCAACTCAGTAATAGGAGTGACTCTTTATGTGTTATTTGGTCTGGACATTTAGAGAAGCTCTTATTCTCTTGAAGTTGAGAAGCTGAGGAATGAGAAGTTCACAGAATTCCTATCTGTGCTGGAGGCTGGGTGGAACACAAGAGGCTTTGCCCTCACAGACATCATTTCTGAGGTGGGCCAGCAGAAGAGAACACCAGGCAGGTCAGTATTGTTGGAGAGCCAGGCTTTGGAATGTCACGGTCTGCCACTCTGTGCTGCCAGCCTCCACAGTTCAGTGATGCACAAGGGATGTCTGTCCCAATGTTCCATTGCACCACGGCTTTTTACTTCTCTTCTTCTCACATGTCTTCTGCTCATCATAGGTATTTCATGCCACTCACCAGAAGCTCTGTGTTTTCTTCCCCTCCTCAGATGCCCTTGCACTTTACTTTCTCCAGTCCTGCCTCTATTGACATAAACAACTCCACCCCAATGACCCTTTTCCCCATTGCTTCCAACATGAATTGATCTGGTCCCAGACTTGGAATTTGGGACAGCATTATTTAGGCAATGTCAAACTTACGTGATGTTGCAGATATAGCTGCACTGATGCTTTTCTCTTGCAAGGCTCCCCTTCCCAACATGTCTCTAGTTCTCCTGTGCAGGTTATCTGTGCATTTTGGCCATCTCTCGGGAAACACTCCTTCATGGATTGTGAAATTCAGCCATTCCTCATAGTGCCATCTGAAACTCTTCCTGGTTTCCTGAACCCCCTGTGCTGGTTTTTTGATGATCTGTGATAGACCAAACATTAACCTTGCTGTTTCTCCACAGCCATGGATCCAGTAATTCAGATCTCATTGTTTGGTGATACCCTCCTTTCTGGGGAGCACCAGAGGGCAGAGGGCAGCCTCCAACTAGCAGTGTGTTTCTAAGAGCCACAGGGGCAGACATCACATTGTAACATTATTGGGAGGTGGATGTGATAGTAATCCTAATAATAATCCTAGGAATAAGCATAATTGCTGGAATCCTGGATGCTGAGAATTTTAAACTTTCTCTGCTGAAAGGCACAGACTTGCAAGAGAGCACTGCATTTGTCTTGAGGCTGTGGAGAAGACTTCCAAAACTGATTAATAGCACTGGGATTCTGGGCGTGTAGTTGGTTAAAAGTGTGTAATATCACAGGGTGGAAAATTTAAGAGTGTGGGGTTTTAATATATAGAAATAAATATGAAGCAAAATGGAGATTTTAGGGTGGAGGCAGTTTGTTCTTCTTCGCTGTCTTCTTCCTCCTTCTTCATGGGTTTGAGTGATGTTTTGTAATAGGACAGAAAAGTCTGTGCTGTGGGCTTTGAGGGATCAGTTATTGGGTTAAGAGGGAAAATAGTCTAGGTGTCATTTCTTAATTGGATAGTTTAGTTTTAAAACACCTTGTAACAAGAGATATTTAGCCATTTTGTGCCTTGCTAATGAAAGGCTGCAGAACTCACGGCTGTGAGGCTGTTTCACTGATAACAAATAATATTCGGTGAGTCCAAATATGAAACACCATCTCAAGTGCCTTCAATCCCAACCTCGATAGAGGTAGAACAAACAAGCAGAGAACCCACAGATAATCCTGGTGGTAGATTATGACTGTGACCTCACCTCCGTTGCTCTGTAAATTCAGGTGCTGTCAGAGCCTGGGCCAACCTGTAGGAACAAGTACACATGGCCACAGGGAAGGAGTGGAGCTGCCCCATCTGCTGCAGTGCAGTCTCTGAAGGGCTGCACAGCATTTGGTTGTCAGCCACTCCTCCCAGCTCAGAATCATCAGTGAACATGCTGAGGAGGCATCTGCCCCTTCATTGAAGACACTGATACTGGGCCCAATATTGGACTGTGACTAAGACCTACAATCACAGGCCTCCAACTCTTCCCTGTGCCACTGATTACCAGCCTTTGACATCTACCATTCAGCCATTTTCATCATCAGGATAATTTGTTTTCACAGCATCCTTGCTATAAATATTTTACTACTTATTTAGTATTATGTCTCTGTGCACTTTTATGGTGTGCCAAAGATACATACCTGTGATGAGCTTTGGATAAATTCCATCAAGGCAACTTGAATCTGCTCTTTTAGTTTGGCTTCTTTTGCTAAGGTTAGTCTACAAATACATGGCCATCCAGAGCAACTCAGCTGAGACCTCTCTGTTAGATGGTCAAAGAATTGGTAGATACTTTTTCTGTCAGCTCCAGAGAGATACAACTGAAGGTCAATACCCAATTCCACAAAACAGGCATATAACTTCTACTTTCATAGCTTCCATTCAGATTAACAGAGTAAAATTTTTCCTCTTCCGGCTACCTTGTCTAAAATTGATGGAAGTTTCAGTGAACATATCTTTCCACTAGCAAAATTGCTCTGACATATGGGTATATGTCTGCTAGAGTATTCCTAGATGTGCTTAAAACTTGATTGTTTCAAGTGCCAAAAGCTAGGCTACTTAATACATGCCTAAACTGCACAAGAAGTAATGAACTCAGTCTCAGGCTGAAATCCTGTGAGCTACAAGCATTGCAGACCGCAGTCAGATTAGGACTCCCATTTTTCTGTCCTAGGATCCTGCTGGCAAATAGATTTTGTTGTGCAGAACTCTAGTGTCAAACCTCTGACCCTAGATTTTTTCCATTGTCTTTTGCCTTTCCAGAAAACGTCACTACAGCAACCTGCTCTGCAGATGGCACTTTCTGCTTTTCTCCTGTTTCTTTAGAAGCAAAGCTCCTGTGCCAGAGATAGACTCCAGAGCCCAGTGATGATAGGGGTTGTTCCCTGAAAATACAGGAAACTTGCTGCTTACCTGTGTGCTGTGTTTAGTTGCCAATTGGATAGTTCCAGCAATCAGTTTTGCAATTGTTATCTTGGTGCTTAGCACACAAGATTTTTAGATTTCTTTTCAACGTTCTTAAAATGCTCACTTGGATATTGAGAGCTCAGGGTACCCCCTGGAAATATATGCAGACAGCAAGGATATGTTACAGGTAACATTTATGCTATTTTGTCAATCTTCTAGGTGTGTTCTAGGAGAGATTGCCATGAAGAATAAAAAAAAAATTAAAAAATAACCAATTTTTACTGTAGTTCTGCATATAATTTATATGGGATTGTGACATAAAATGTATTATTTTCTCGCAGGCAGATTATGAAATAAAAAATATTTCAATCCTAGGTTAAAATGGAATCCTTTCTTGTTCTGCAGTACTTATTTCAATACATGTGTTTCTTATTGCACTGACAGACAAGGCAAGTTAAAGTATTGTTGTGCCAGCATGTCCTTGAGGCAAGGAATATTCCCTTTATAAAAATCCTTCTGTAGGTACTCTTTTGACAGATTATTTTTCATCTATATATTTTTTTGTTGCTGTTGTTGAGGAAGTGTTTGCATTACATTATGGCAAAAGACTAATGTATTTACCACAAAGATGAAATAAGACCTGTCACAAATGTCATAGGAGCAGAAACAGGTTTCACAGATGTTAAAAAAATTCTTGAAATCCACATTAATAGCTGCATCAAAGATTGAGCTGAACAACATCCTACATATTAGTAGGTTATCTGTGGATGATTCTGCTCTTTTTGCATCTATTTAATTAGTATTGTCAAGAAAGGAGAAAGTATAATAAAATAACACATAAGTTAAATAAACTATTTGCTCTACTTTTCTGCATAGCTTCACAAGCATCTTCTCCTTTGCTTGCTGTGGAGTGTCACTGTCAATATTACTGATGTCTGCAGGCATTTCAGCCTTTTGGACTTGCATTTCTTTTAAGTTTAATATTAGCTATGAATTCTCTGAATCTATTCATTATGGCTAGTGTAAATTTTTTTTTCTCAAATCTAAATTTTTCATATGTATATGCTGACCTCTAGTCTTCCTGGCATTGTACTTCTTTAGAAATATATAAGGAAAAGCCATAAATCTTAGGACCTCGACTTTTTAGGTGATAGTTTAAAAATATCATGGGGGTGGAATGTTTAATTTACTTTTGCTTTCAAATTTTATAACTAAAAATGCATTCTTACAAATGCTAAAACTTCATAATTGACCATATTTTGTTGTCTGTTAAATAATACAAGACATTTTATTTCTACCTCTGTGAAAGGTGGTTTTCTGTATCAAATCCATATTGACAGCACAACTTTTCTCTTGACATAAAAATATATCCTCCCTCCTCAGTAGGATTCTTGATTTATTATATGTCCTTTTTTCTTCTGATTTCTTTTTCAAGCTTTTTTTTTTTTAAGTTTTGGACTTGTAAAGCTTTTAGGAGACAAAATCTTGTCCACCTTCTTCCCTGGTGTACCTCTACCTTCATCTGATTATTGTGAATGAGATTTGACCTTGCAATTGTGCATTGTAGTTCATTGTCACACACATTCACAGATTTGTGCACCAGTAATTTAAAGAAGCAAGATTTCCTGCAGAGAGACAAAAAAGTAAGCAGATTATTTTTGTTTAATTATGTAATGTCTTATTTATACATAGTTCTTATATTTTAAGAATTTTAGATTTAAATATTTAACTTATTTCTGGATTCTTTAAACTGATGTGCTCTTTTTTCTATTCTCACATTTCTTTTACATTTTCCTGACTAAATATGACTGTTACTAGTCTCAACTTCAAAATAATTTATTCCATGAATAAATTCCACAAAGATTAAAGATGTGCATTTTCTTTCAGTATAAAGAGTTAGTGTGTCCTTCAGACCATGTTTTTGGAAGTTAAAGTAGTAACGCCATGCAAGCAGTCCTGAGGGAATAAAGCACCAGATTCCAATGAAGAACTTCTGCACAGAGCATATCAATGTTCATAGGAGATATTTGTCTGAATGACAAGGTTATCTGAAGCCATCAAAATTAATGCTAGTGACAGCTGACATTCCTCAAAAATACTCTGTTTAAAAAATATTAGTAGATGGGACTGAAAATTTTGTGAAGGCTATAGAGTGTTCAGAAGTGGTCTCTGTTACTGACAAAGCAGTGCCAGCTTGGACAATTCTGAGTACTGAGTTTAACAGTGAAAAATAACAGACTTTGCTAGATTTGGTGGTGATGGAAAGTTTTGGACTTGAGGAGTCAATCATTTTAATACACAACTGGCTTCTCCCATACAGGTCTTCAAATGACATGAAGGAACTCCTAATGAGCTGTGAATCTCTTCTTTTTCTTGTGAGAGCTGGCTACTTCTATTCAGCTTCTTTCAAGGACAGCCTTACGGTATTTTGGTTAATACTTCTGCCAAATCTGTTTGCTTTGCCTGCTAGTGATGTGTAAAACCAGCTATGGTCTCCTCCTCTTGCATGGGCAGTTTATAGTACTGTGCTGTTGCAGCATGTGTCCAACTGCTGGTGATCTCTCTGACATGCTATTTATTGTATTAAACAAATAAAGGGGCATAAGCAAAGGCATAAAATGAAACATAAAGAGGCTGCTTCAAAAGACCCCAAAGTGGTGCTGACACGCATAGATATAGATATAGATATAGATATATAGATATAGGTGCTCATAGAATGTTCTAGAAGCCTTCTGGCCAATCATGAACTGTTGATCTGCATGGCCACTCCCAATTGGTCCCAGAATCCTTTGCGAGACCTTTGCTTCTCACCATAAGCTGCCTGGATATCATGAGTTGTGGCTTCTTATTTCTTGAGGCCCAGTGGTTTTTGTCTGTGGTGTGGCTGTGTGGCCACTCTCTAGCCTGTTCTCTCCAGGACAAACTCACACACTGTGCAGGTGTCATCTTTGTTGCTGCTCTTTGAGGATTGTTTCACAAGCTGGACTTTTAACAGTCAAATCACCTCATACACAGTTCTGTTTATTGGATCATTTTCCTGCCCTATTTTTCATGCAACACTAAACTGACTGACTTGGTTTATGTTGTGCTTCCAGATTTTCCACTTTTGTTTGCAGAGGACTATATTCACCACTGTTTTTCTTTCAGCATAACAGAAGTTATAATGCAGTCCTTCAAACCTCCTACTAAGTTCTCAGGGAACTATTATTTCCAAATTTTCAGAGACCTCTTTTTGCTGCTTTATTTTATAGTGGACTTTCCATAATAAGGACTTATCTAAATCTCAGTTTTCAGTGGGGGAATATGTGGAAAACAGCACTAATATCAAGAGAACTGTACCATGACTTGAATGAAGAGACGGGGAGCAGAAGGATCGGGTGGTTCAAAAATAGTCTGACAGCAAACATGGTGATCGAGGGGCTGGAGAAGAACACTTCATCTATTAAAGTTCATGTTAAATATTTCAAAATTATAATGAGATCTTACAGTGAGATCTTTCAGAATCTCATGGGGATGCTTTGCTTTTGTTCCTCATTGGACTCCTTATACTTCTGTTACTGCTCCCTTCCTTTTCTCCTCTTTTTCTTGCACTTGTCTTTTCTGCACTTATCCTTTGTGTCCCAGATGGCCTACTCTTCTCCCCAAAAAAACTTTTGGCTGCCAAGTCCACATCTTTCAAATTCTTCTCTAAAACCTATCTCATCAGGGAATTTTCATTTTTTATCCAAGCCAGATGCCTTTCTTGCTCTGAATATTTTTCCATATCTTCTCTGTCTTAAGGCCAGCATATCTGGTAGTCTGGGATTATCAGTAATTTTCTTTCTTGAAACAGAATGAGAATTCCTTAAAAATTCACTATTTTGACTGAAATAGCCTAAGGGTACCTCTGTCCTTCTGTTGCCATTCAAAAGCTTCCTCTCTCTTAAAAAAATTAGTGTGTTGGAGGCAGGGAACGGGGCAGGGATCACCTCACTGTTGGCAAGAAAATAACCCTAAGGAGTCCAGGTTTCTAGAGTTTTCTTTTCTATGTGGTATAAATTTCCTTGAAACAAATAACTTTCCAATAAAACTGCAAAATCATGTCCTAGGTCATACTTCCATGAATATTAAAGGTATGCCTTTATTAGTGTTAAGGGATTAGAAAAAGAGCCTACTAGGAAAAGAAATAGTCCCACTTAAATCTGCTGGAATGTTGCTCTACATTATTTACCTAGACAGCCATTGCCTTCAAGAACTATTGGAAAAATATCATGGTTTCAAAAATAAAATAAAAATGTAATAACTGATGCTGACACTAGCAGTCAGTTTTCAGGGGCCTTGAAAGGACATGCTGATTTCTCTTGTTAAATTTCATCCTCTGTGAAATACTCACAGCTAGTGAATACAGCTTCACTAACATTACAAGGAATATTTACATAGAGATCAACTAATGCTCTTCTCGTGTTTCATTGCAGTAAATTTCAATGGTGCTGCTTTGGCACATAATGAGAGTAACATGATAATGATTCAGTCCCAGAATGAAAGGGTTTCCTTAATCACCTGTGTAATATTTGCAGAGCTTAAGTCCTCATTTATTCCTGTTCAGATCACATGTCATCATACCCATGTATAGATTTAATTCAAAGACATAGCAAAGATATTTCATCATCTGATGGAGACTCTAATACTATGAACATAGTTGCAAACACGCCTAATTTTGAAAGGACATTTCTTTTATTAACAGAGTGATTAGTACTAGCAGTACTACAGTTCTGAGAGAAATCCACCCCTGACCTTTGAGTCAGTAAACTGGCAGTTGAGGAACAAATGGGACCATAGTCTTATTTTTTTTTTGACTTGGGCATCATTCTACAGTGTGAACAAACGTGCTTATGTAAGTCAGACTGGACTATGAAATTTAGTGAACCCTTGTTTACCTCCTTCAAACACATTTCAATTCTTTAAGGGAATGACATACATTGAATTCCTTAAGCTTACATCCAAAAAGTGTATCTCTTTACATAGGCATCTCTTGGGAACAACTTCAGTGTGTCATCAGATCAATCCAAATCTCTATTTGATTCTGATGAAAACTTTGGGTGTTAAACCTCAGCTGAATGTCTTTGCCTCTCTCCCTTTCTCCCTCTCTCTTTCTCCTCCCTTGCCCCCACCACACATAATATGCACATGAAAGCACTTCTCTGACTCAAAGCATTTGAAATAAGGCAATTTCAAGTCGCTACTAGATGTCACATTTTGATTGCATTGAAAAAATAAAATTGACAGAACAAGACCATTGCCAGCTTTCCTTTACCCATCAAGACTGTCTAACAGGAACCAAGTACATATTTACAATATTGTTGGGAACACTAATAAAATATTTTAGACATTCTAAGGAGAAAATATATATGTATACATGCTACAAGGATCCAGTTGGTCCTTCTCCTATAGCCCTGTATTATGCTGTGTTTTCCCTTGTGTTATATTCCAAAATCATTCTTTGCTTTGGCTTGCAGTCACAGGCACCATGGGTAGGACTGGATTTGCAGGCCTGTGCTGCCAAAGGACACTGACTAGCCCTAGTCTGCTTCTAAGACTTGAATGGTTACAGTGGTTGGACCATACCAGAAACCATGGGTGAGCCTGCTGGCTTAATGTCACCAAAAATGAATCTCATTCTGCTCCCTGTATCCTTCTTCCAGGTAAAGAAGTTAAGTTGGGAAGATCAGGAATATAGTTTCAGAATTGTCCTCCTGATCCATGAGAAAATGCAGAGGTAAGCTTAATGTAATTTGACTTATTTATCCTTCTTTGAGATTTCTACTTTTGAATGCAAAAGCAGAATTTGAATGGTAAAGATTTTTGAAGACCCACCAACTCTACAAATGGCTTTTAATTTCTTTTAAAATATGAAATCCTTCACTGTATCTATGTTTTCAGTAATACTGTATTCATTGCCACTTTTCAAGACTTTCAGATAATTTTGCCATTCTTTTCTTATCTGCAGCTTATTTTTAAAGATTTTTTTGGGGGGTTTTTTTTACTTAATTTGTCATTTGTTTTTATTTCTGTGCTTTCTTCTGTCTGCTATCCTCTGCAGAAAAATCTCTGCTAATTATTTCACAGTACACTTTTACTTTTGATTCACTCTTCCTTCTTTTCCTTTATTAGTCTTTTACTTGTTTCTTATATGGGACCAGAATTCAATTTGTTTGAAAACTATGTCTTATGAACTTACTTTAGATGCATGAATATGGGATTTTGAATGGATACCTTCCAAAAATAGATAATGTAGACACTGTGGAGGGAAATAACACAAATTTTATGTCCGGTTCTTAATGGAAAAAGGCAGTCTAAGAAGAGTCATAGGGTGAAAGTCTCATCTGTGTTTTAAGTATCTTATTAGAAAGAAAAATAATTAAAAAGTGACCAGTGTATCCATATGAACAGAACCCTCTTTCCTTTTAATACTGTGCAAATTCTCCATACTTGCAGCTTAAAAACTTTTGTTGTGCTGTGTTCTTATTAACGGGCAGAGCCTGTACTACAAGGTTATTTGTAAGGCTGAACTTGTCTAGCAAGAGTTGACTTGTGGCTCTGGATTCAGTCCTGAGAAAATATGAGCCTGTCAGTAGCAGGCTGTGTACTGGCTGTCTGCAGGCCACCGTCACAGAGGTTATCTGGTGGCTGCTGGTGCTGAGAGACCATCAGAGGGTGCTGGCAGCTGAGCTGCTAGAGAGCTGTGAAGTGCCAGAGCTGGGCTTGGGACAGAGGTGTTCGAAGAGGGCCTTTATGAGAATAAGCAGCTATCAGGAACAGATGAGGAAAAAGGATGAAAAGAGACAATGGATTAGAGGAGGAAAGAAGAGGGAAGAGAGCAGGCAAGTTACATGAAAGTATGTGAGTACTGGAGAAATGTAGCAGGTATAAATCACAAAGGGGATTGCCTTCCCTCCCCTCCTTTTCTTTCTCTTCACTGTTTCTTGCTCATATGTCTATTAAAATTTGTTATGCACTTACCACAGCCAAGTGCTGGCTCTTTGCAAATTGTCTACTTTCCAGTTATAATACTGGCAAAATATTGGGGTCTTTAGCCTCCATATAGCAGATGTAGTTTATTTCTGATGACCTGAACATGCCACTGGTGCCTTTGTGATACATTTTACATAGGTAAACTGGTGTAATAGAAAAGACTAATGAAGGGAGAAGTACTAGGTTTTGTAGGTGAATTTTAATATTTTTTAACATTATGCAGATTACATTCATGTAGCATGATGAAAAACTTTAATAGTCTGAGAAATTTATCTAGAGAAACATAGAAACATCTGGTAACTACTCTTTAGTGTTTTTGTTAAGGCCACAAAGCAAATGCAAGGAGAACTTGACATCTAACACGTACAAAAGCACATAAATTCAAACTGTACTTGTAAAATATACTGAAAAAGGAAAATTTTCATAACACTACAGAGAACTACAACTGCAAACAAAAGTAGATCTTTCTGTTTTTGAATTTTAAAATGAGTTAGCTAGCTGTGAACCAGACATTAAAGATATTTTTCATAATTAATCACATTAAGTTTTTCTATACTACTCCTTATATTGTTAATGTAAGAAGGTACCTCTTATACAGTCAGAAAGGAGAAAAGTTAATACATCAATTGGACTACAAAACAATTAAGAATTCAGATAGCCTTTTCAGATTAATTTGAAGATATTAATTTCTGCACCTCAAACAACATTACGAGTTCTTTTGAGGGATTTTGATGGTGACAGTCTTAACTTCTGTGTATTCATGAAGTCCATATTCTCCCCTAGATAAAAGAGAACCAAGAGCAGCATTTATGTATGGGTATTCTCAGTTCAGTCAGAGAGAAACAGAGAGGTTTCTAACCAGGCTGGGCCTGGGAAAGTTTCAAAGAAATGTAAATAATTCACTATCTCTCTTGTTGTTTACATTGTTTATAGATATGTTCTGCCACCATGCATCATTCACAGAGCACCAATGGTGTCAAATGTTTTTACTTTAAGACCAATGAAATTGGTCTGCACGATGTTCTCTATAAATAGAGCAGTGAATTTGAAATAAAGTAGAGTTTTCCTTGTCGCCTTCTGAACTGGAGTTCATTGTTCTCATCCTACCTCAACAGCGACATTTATGCTAATGCTTTTTATATGAGTTTTCTTCTGGATGGGATTTTCAGTGGTAGTGTGCAATTGGCTGGATATATAACAAGTACACTGGACATATTTGGAAGAGAGCTGTGCAGCTAGACTGCTGCTGGAAACCTTTTGAAAAGCTACAGCAATGGTCTCCTGAGAAAAATGGCAGAGAGAGTAGTTTTATTTCTGTGAGTGGTGTTTAATTTAGAGTGTTTCTAAACTGGATTTCTGTACAGCAGATCAATAGCATGTTAGATCTTCACAAGTATGTTCAGCAAGTTATTTGTAAAGCTCTTCTGATGTCAAGAGCTTTCTCCAGAGTCAAAGAATAGGAACTTCATCTCAAGCAGATGGGGACAAAATTATTCCATGATGAAAACTGAGACAGTGAAAGAGTTGAAATCTTTGGCATGTTATGAGCATGTTTCACCTTTATGTTTTCAGTGATGAGATGAAGCTTGTTTGTATTCCTAACTATTTGACATCTGATGTACTCAAACTATTTAGATATGACTGATTGCTCTGTGGAACAAGGGTTTGCTACACTGTAATGTTACACAGATCTCAATGCTGTCTTATTAGATAGATATATAAGCAAAACAGGAATCTCTGCTCAGGACACTTGTGCTGGATGAAAATGTTTACTAATTCCCTTCATTTTCTGGAGAGGAATTTTGTTAGTATATGACATTCAGTAGTTTAATTCATAATGGCATTATCACTCCAAGAATTATATGGATAATTTTATTCTAGTATCAAGGAAGTCAGTGGCTTAACTCAACCACATCCTATTTTTTTCAGTGTAGGTTTTGCACACATATTTCCACTTCTCCTAGAAATGGTTGTCACATATTTACAAATTTTCTCATGACAGATATCTATCTGGTGATGATTTTTTCCTTGTCCTATAATGGGAATATTTTTATTGGTCTGATAATTGTGACTTTGAACCTGAAAACTTTGTTAGCATGAAAGATTCATTTCTTTAAAATGTACTGTTATAGAGAACATTTTTGATAGTCTGTAATATCCAGCAAATAAATCAAAAAAATATTTCTGAAAAAGACTGTAATTCAGAATTGATTATCTCCCAATTATTGGCACCCGCACCCAACAAAGGCAAAGCTGTATTTGATAAAAATGGCCTAAATTATTTAAGAGTTTCAATTTCCAGGTTTCTAAAGCTCGCAACATTGGCTTGACTGTTTCCTTTGAAGTCAGTGGAAGCTCTGCCATCAGAAGCAGATTGTGCCCAGTGATGAGCAAGTATGAAAACACTACCCTTTATCTCTGAAGAAACTACATAAAGAGAAGCTCTGAAGGGCCTCACCTATATATATCTTTTTTAGTCAATTCTGTGGTTCATTAGAAGTGTTATGTATTTATTTTAATAAAAAAAAGAAGGCTTACATATGCTAATTTTTACTCATTGCTTTAAAAATAGTTTGTTCTTGTACATATGGCATTTTTTTACAAAAAATGCAAGTAAGACTGGATATGATGCAAGTTGAAACAGGATTAAAACTCAGGGGTTTGAAAAAATTTGATTAGTTTATAATATATATGTGCTACTGTGCTTCTATTCTGGGAAAAACAAAGGTCCAAAGACTACAGAGGATTATTTTCATCAAAACTTTTGACCTGACTGGCACATACTGTAAAAATATTAGTTTCAAAAGCTTTTAACTGAAAAATCTTGCTTAAATCAAGGATTTTGGAAAGTCTTGTGTTTTCAAAACCTAGCATTTAAAGAGGATTGCACAAACTACCCACAGATTAATCTTAATGAAAATGAGAATTTCTCTATATATGCAAAAACTGTAAACCATAAACACAATGGTCAGTTTTGCTTACCAGTATACTGCGACCATGATAGACTGCAAATTAGTCATATTGAAAAAGTGTGCCTCTAAGAAATTTTCTTATTTATTTTGTAAAGGAATTGCTGTTTGGCATTGCCTCTGACAACATGATGCTTCTAAGCACTCTAGAGACTTATTTGCCAAAATCTCAAATGGGACATCCTAGTTATGCATATTTTAAGTCAGGCTTTGGAATTTCATTTTGAATTTCCTGTGAATCTACAGCTTTAAAAGTATTTACTTACATTTCTCGTCCATTTCCTGACATCTTAAAACCTCCAAAGGGACACTGAGCAGACAATGCACTATAGCAATTAACCCTGGAAGAACACAAAAATTACTTTTGACAGTGCGAAACAATTTCTTTTCACTTCCGAAAAATCAGGGGTTTTCTATCACCTCCAAAAGCCTATGGTCATAGTCACAAACAACATCTAAGTATATTTGCAAAAATATATGTAGTTTGAATTTGAGATAAATGAAGCATCAAAAGCAACTACAGTTATAAGAGTACTTAAACTCAGCAAGGGTCTTCAAGCCGAGAGACAGTCATATCTTTCTCTGATCATTGCAATCAAATTTCTAATTTGTACATAAGGTCTCTTACAAAAGGTTATCCACAGATAAGTGTTCAGCAGAAGAGTTTATCTACTCTTCCAATAGATA
Organism: Vidua chalybeata; assembly: GCF_026979565.1. NCBI lineage: Eukaryota > Metazoa > Chordata > Aves > Passeriformes > Viduidae > Vidua > Vidua chalybeata. The sequence continues at coordinate 64,433,381 of NC_071570.1, read as the reverse complement.
AACTCAGGATAGCTTCACTATATATTTAGGAAGTTCTGTTTGATTCTCATTTAAACCTTACTCAGTCTTGTGGTTGAGAGCAAGGACACAATAATAACTAAGAAAGGAATTTCACAGGCAAATTTTTAGGTATGAAGAATTTTGGTAAAATATGCATCCCATTTCGCTGCAGAGTAGCTCTTTTTGTCTTACAACCTTGTCAAATCAAATATTTTCTGTTTTCATATCTTATATTCTATCCTCCTTGCCACTCTACTGGTTTCAGCAAAAGAGATTCTGTTCATAGCCAAGGATTCCTAGAGCACCAATCATGTAAGAGCAAATCCCAAATATTCCACTTCTATTCTAAACTTTCTTCCATATAAAGAATACCAAATCTGAAGGTGAGACTGTTAACTTATTTTTGGAAAGCATATGTTCTTAGATCACAGGCTTTAGGCAGGAATTTGTGCTGGTTGCAGGTGCTTTCAAATAAAATGTAAATTGGACACAGGTTTTGCATTCAAGTAAAATTGGTTGTTCTCCTTCTGATGCATTGAAATAACTGTAGGGAAGTGCAGGTCTTTGTCAGTGATTGTCATTAGACCCTGCTATGCCTCCAAGCTTTCATTCTTTCATTTCTTAGCTTTTTATTTTCCAGCTCCAATTAGGATGCCTCTTCATTTCTATTGCTGGAAATAGTTGGCCTTGTAGTAATTCTCCCAGCTTGTATATCCTTTCTTTGTTCAATCACATTTTATCAATCTGTCCCTTTACAGAAATGGGAAAGGCTCTGCCCAGGCTAATGGCCACTGAACTTCAGATAATTAACTTCTTTACACAATACCAAAAATGATCTCATTAATTATCTATTGGGCTACCCCCAGATCCTGAAGTAAAGGGCACTCTCACAGCATTTTCTTTTGCTTCTTTCTCTTTTTAGGAAGTAAATTTTCGGGTTTTTTTTGACTAAGTTTATCGGAAAATGGCATGATGACTAGTAAGAAGTAATTATTTAGTAACACATTAAATAGGGAAACATGTGGGAAAGATAAACAGAAGAGACAATGATCTACCTCTATAAAGATGACAAGGAATAAATATTAAAAAGACCACCCAAAATACTGTGAATATGTCTTACAATTAGTGCCATTGACACCTAAAGATCTAAAGTAAGAATTTAAAAAACTTTACTTACCATACTGTTCCAGCCTGAAGGGCAGCTGCAAATGTCAATGCTTTGTCAATGTCTTTGGTAAAAACTGCTGCTGCTAAGCCATAGGTGGTATTATTTGCCCTCCTGATAACTTCATCTATGGTTTTAAACTTCATGATTTGTTGAACAGGTCCAAATATCTGTATCAAACACATGTAAACATATGAAGTGAACTAGAATAACTTACTATTTGAAGTAATTGATTTTTTTAAGTTTACTTCTGTCAGATGACCTTATTCCTGAATTCATTCAGTCAAGAGTGAATAAAGTTCTAAAAATTACTATAAATTTGCATAAAGATTTTTGCAATATGAAGGAAGTCAAGATTACCTATTAAAACAATAAATGAACAATGGAAACAAAGAAACAATGATCAAAAGGCACCCATTATAAAGATAGTTAATATGGTGTCACAGTGTGCTACTGATTACCAACAAACTCATGTTTTCTGGACAAGCTGCATTTTTAAAGTCAAGAAAGACATTCAATTTTTCATTCACCTAAATTTGCAATTAGAATTCTATTCCTGCAGGTAGCTGCACAACTGAGAATGTACTCCAAGTTAAACAACTAATTCTGCTTTCCATGTGAGTGTCAAGTAAGAGAATAGTCTTTCAGGTTCAGCTTTCCTGCTACCATTGTTCAGAGTTCTCAGCCAGAGGTACCCATGCCTACCACAGAACACCAAGACTATGTAGGCTGAGGGAGTATTACAACATCTAACTAATCATATTTCCATAGACTGTGAGCTTTCTACTTGACTGAGTTTTTAGTGCTGGTTTCTAGCTAGAGTTCTAAGGATTGATTTCCGTAGGTCAGAAAACCACTGAACAGTCCTCCAGTATTGAAGTTGTGAGCTTCAAAACTCAGACAATCTTTAAAGTTTAATATTATTTAAACTGTCTTGGCTACTCATAGCTTCTTTGTTCATTACACTTAAAATAATGTGAGGAGCAATTCTGGTACTGCTGGCCAAAGGGTAACTAACAGAACTGTGAAAAAATTGTAACTGTGCTGTTTCCTACTTGACTCATAGTATGGTGGAAACAATCCAAATTCTGTCTCATACAGGTCTATCATGTTTTACAGCCCTCTTCCTGTCACAATTATTTCTAAATGCTGTGGTGTTCATTTTAACTCAGGCTGTTGGCTCTTGCCGGATGTAGTAAGTATGTTTAGGAGACTGCATCAGCTTTCTAATAAGAAGTAATATAATGGACACCAATTGCAGCCCAATTGCAGGAGTTATTAATTAAGGTAAACATTAAAAAAAAAAAAACACAGCGAAGAGGTCATGACTTGACTTTGAGTCTTTATGTAGACAACTAGCTCAGATGGCAGCTCAGCATTCCCAAATGTCTCTGGTTCCTTCCAGACAGTCACTGGTGCTCTAGCATTGTCATCTTATTTGGGACAGTAGCAGATACTTCAATGAAGTGTAGACACATCTGCAAACTGATCTAAGTTAAGTAATCCCACAGGGGCAAAATGAAATGCCACAAACAAAATGTCTCTGGGAAGCACAGACCAACTAGTTTCTAACATTGCAAAGTAGCCACCTGGTGCATACAAGCACCAAGTTAAGTGGCTTCTTAGGCAGTGTAGAACATTCATAAATTGTGCCTCCAAGGTTTACAGGTCACTGTGACTTTGATATGTGAGACATGGACAGTATGGAGCAATGCAAATAATCTAAACCCCAGCATTTATCTACTGCAGGAGCCTTTGCTGGCAGGGCAGCCTCATACTCCTCTCCCTCCTTGAGCAATCTGGTGAAATGGGCACCAGAAAATAACAAAAGCACTTTAAACACCACCAGGATGGAACAGCAGGTTTAATGAGAGAATTTTCATGTAGTCACTTGATCTTCTAAATGAATATTTTGTACAGATATTTAAATAGACGACTTCCGGAGAGAGGAGAGACTACTGAAAATTTATTTACCTCTTCTTTGGCGATGCGCATATCATCCGTAACATTAGAAAAAACTGTGGGCTGGATGAAGTAACCCTTGTCTCCCCATGGACCTCCTCCACATTCCAGTTTGGCTCCTTCTTTTTTCCCACTCTCAATTAGCTCCAGGATTTTTTTATACTGCTCCTTATCAATCTAAATTAAATTTCAGGAATGAAAACAACACACACTGATAACAGTTGGTCTTCTAGCTTATTAACCTAAAACTGTGTCCCTATGAGCTCGAGAAAAATATGGCTTTTTCTCTGTGACAATACACCACAGTGAATAGACCTGATACAGGCTATAATTTTTTGTTTCTAGAAATAATTACTCTAGAAAGCATAACAAGGATCTGATGACAAAGAGGGATATTTAACATAACTACCATAAAAGAAATGCAGCTATACCCATAATTACAATTTTCCATTAAATGGGATCATACCAGTTCTAAAAGGAGTAATTTTTTCTAATCTGTAAAATAGTTAAGCTTCAGCTAAAGGTTGCTAAGGATAAAAAGAAGTCCAAAAAGGCTTTGACAAATTATGAGACTGGAGGAGAAAAGAGTCTTTATGCTCATTCAAGTATTTTCATTATTGCTTTTTTCACATTTAACTTAATTTTTTAGTAAGAGTGTATTTACATCTCTCATTTAAATTGTTAGCATGAAATTCAAACTCAGTAAAGTCACAATAATATGAGAGAGCATTTCTGTTATATTAGCTGTACACTAGACAAATTGAGTTTACTTTTTTGAATCTTCCTGCCCTTTGACTTTTAAATTTATGCTGCTGAATTTATTTTCTTGTATCAAAACATAATCCAGGATATCAAAATAATATTTTTAAATTTCTCAAATGTTTTGTGGCTTGGAGTGCATTTTTTCCAATTTACCGGGTGTCTTTTATTACTCAAAATGACTGTGATAACCAATAAAGAATATGTTACTCTATCAAATGCATGGGAGTGGTTTTGTCTCCTACTTTTTTTTTCTCTCTACTACTGCACTTTTTCCCATGCTTTTATTCCGTGTCCTGCAGTATAAGCTGATGTGGAAATAAGACTAGATGAGAACTATTGTAACGGTGTTGAGTTCACAGCATTGTGATAGCAATGGATTTTAATGCTGCATTTTAACATTCATTTGATGGGAAAGCTGTTGGTATGATCTTTTAACAAAAGGAGAAAAAAAAAAACCTCTTGCATTTTAATTGTGCAATATTCTAAAACTGAGAGCAGCATAATAAAAGTCTAGGGCTGTGAAAAAGGAAAAGATGTTGAAAGTCTTATTTCTTCAAGCTAGTCACAGTGGCACTATCCGAATGAAAAGTTAGCAAACTCTAACATGACATAGGTGATTGTACTTGCACTTTTACAGATCTTGCATTGGAGCTTTCTCAAAGCATTTCATTTTTTAAATAATTTTCACTCTTCGATAATAAAAAGAGAAAGAGACCTTAAGCCTATGATATTGGCACAAACAACAATCCCTCTGATTTCTTCCTCTTTGTATTCCAGACTAACCTCTACAAAACTGTACTTAGCCTTGAAATTACTGCAACAGTAGGTTTAGAAAGACATTAAATTGTGGTGTCATGACAGAATTAGGCTGAAAACATGTAATATCACTCACTTGAGGGCCTTGCTGTACACCAGGCTTCAGAGGATCCCCAAGAGTATACTTCTTTGCTCTTTCAATGCTCCTGCGAACAAACTCATCATAAATAGGCTCTTCCACAAAAATCCTAGATCCTGCTATACAGCATTGTCCCTGATGATAGAACAGACCAATATGGGCAAATTCCACAGCAGCATCCACTGCAAAGAAATGCAGAGTTCGTCAGATCATAAACCTGAATCGTCACACCATAAATTCATTACTAACCTTTGTCATCTATCTAATTTTCCTTTCTAGCATTTTTATTTTTATGGCTCTTTAAAACACAGATATACAACCATTTATTTATGTCCACACTACCCTTCTCAAGAGCATCATGGTACACCTAGCTGAACATACATTCAGATATTCTGTGGGAAATGTGGATTTAATATTATTTGCCCTGTCAGGAGTATCAAGAAAAGTATTCAGACAGAAAGTTAATAAACTTGTTTAAGATCCTTCTATCTTATTTTCATTATTCCTTCATGCTTCATTAGGATGATCATTAATTACATTAGGAGTGAACAGTCTTTCAGAGCTCTACATCTATTCAGGAGCAATCGATTTTGGTGGCAATCTAACTTAAAATTATGGCATGACCAGAATACATTAAAAATTACTTCTTTTTTGAAAAGGTTAAAATAATTTACTGACAAAGAAAGGAAAAATTGCATTGGATTTGCAATAATACTAGTTCATATAATAAAATTGCTACTAACAATCTGCATCTGCAAATATAATGTTAGGACTTTTTCCTCCAAGTTCCAAGGTAACTCTCTTCAGATTGCTCTTTCCTGCTGCTTCTTTAATCAGTTTGCCAACCTAAAACGTAGGAAGAGGACAGCTTCATGTCAAAAAGTTCATAATGACCTCTATAATACTTTTATAATTTCCTCAAAAGTGAAAATCAGTTAAGAGATTTCTACTATCCCAGTAATGAAATGAAAAATAAGTTAAAATAAAACAACTGAAAAGAGTCAGGGTACAGGGGACTTGTACCCTATGAACTGGAAATGTTTTCTAGAAGTTTCCCCCTGTAATGTTAACTGCCAAAGATATATGGTGTTTTTTTTGGTTACTACCACTTTACTTGCACGTATCTCTAATCTAAAGCAGGCACAGGTTGCTGCTTCACCTGTTACTCCCATTAGGTTAAAATTCCTTTGTTTTATGCATGAGAAGGCTCTTTAATGTACAAAGTTTATGAGAAAACCTACACTGGCTGCAAGAACACTCTTCCTCTTTTCAATTTCTCTCTTGGTGAATGAAGAGGAGAAAATGAACACTGCAAGCTAGAATCCATACCCTGCTTTTTTCTACTGATTACATGGCTGAAGGAACTACTTACTGTGAATTGCCCTGGAAAAGCTGTGAAGGAAAAATCTGCTTGTAGCTCTTGTGTCTGTGATATCTAACTGCCTGTGAGTAGCAACCATTAGGCAAACTTCCTCCCTCTGTCAGCCTTCCTGCCATCATTTCTCATTGCTAAATTGCACTGCTGGAAGAGAACAGTCACCAAACTCTAGAAAAGACCCTCTGGTCCATCTGCCTTTGGAGGTTCACTGGGCACTGGGAACTGTAGTTGTCACTGTCTATTGGGAACATCTGTGGGATATTTCTCAGATGTCAGGGTTTTGGGTTGTTTTCATTTCCCATTACTGTAGAGCTGAAGGTTTCTGAAAGTAAACATAGCTCTTGCACTCAGTGTGTACTGATCTCTGACATGAAGCAATGATATTTATTCTGGAGTCTCTATCCAAGAAGTTGAGACCAGATAGCAGCTTTTCCATTTAGCATGCATTTAGACAGACAATATAATGAACTGTATCAAAGAAATAGCTAATCCTTAATCCTATATATAACCTGTAATGAGAAATATTCAATTATAGCACTCACAGTTTTTCAGAGTGAAGGTTAGGGAAAACTAAGAGTGACCTTCCTTTTAAAAAGCTACATATTCAAACACTATTCTAAGACCACCCAGACGATACTAAGTATCACTGAAATACCAAAAAGTCTGTCGGCTCACATAATGTGTGCAGACTGAAGAATGAGATTTCCTAGGTACCTTCCTGTCATCCCATTGTTATTAAACTCAAAGATAACAGAACTTCTTAAAAAAAGAATGTTATGAAAAAGTTTTGGTTTAAAGGAGTAAGACTTAAAATATGCTTGGTATACTAGGACCTACTGTATCTCATGGACTGCCTTTGTTTAAAGGGCTTTCCAGCAATAGAAACATTGTTTAGATATGTTTAAAGTTAATAGTAACCAATAAATCATTAAACAGACTTTGTTTAACAAACTAGCAGCCTTAAGAAAGAAGACAGTTAAAATAATTACACAGAATAAGTTAGACATTAAATCATTGCTGGGAATCAGAGGGGCACATTTCCTGCTTATATTTTCTTGCATTCATTATAGTACCTCTGTAGAGCCTGTGAAAGCTACTTTATCTATATCCATGTGGTGAGAAATTGCTGCTCCAGCGGTGGGTCCAAAGCCTGGCACAATATTCACTACTCCAGGTGGAAATCCTGCCTGAATTGGAAGAAAGACTCCTGTAAATCTTTAGAAGGGTAATAACTATAAGAGCATGTGTTGCATGGTCTTCCCTTTTCAGTTCTCCAGCCACCTTTTCTTAGCCCTTTATTTCTTAGAATAAATATATTTATTCTCATCCCTAGAGGCCAATAAGGTTTAATTCTCACGTTATTTACACCCTCTTTCTTTCACCTATCTTTTATGTTATTGAACTATCTCTTTATTTTTCCCCCAAAGAATATATTACTTTAGTTCTTTTTTCAGTGCCATTTCTGAAGAAATATTTTTAAAAATTTTCTCATTCATATCTATAAAGAAATATTGCTTACTTTCACATCTGCTTCATTAAAGCTGTTGAATCAACATATGTGCCTGCTGACTTCTGTACGTTGATCTCCATGCTAGATGGAATTTAATTAATGATCTGCTACTGAAATTCTGTTAAGAAAAATGATGGAACTCTGGATGTAGGTTGGAAGTACAGTGGGCAACATGAGAGTTTACATCAAAAAAGAGGCAGATCAGCTACCAAGCGTGAACAAGTCGATTGATACTTTCAATATCTATTGAAAGTTGATCTATTGATAGTTTCAATAACTTTTGATAGTTTCAATATCTTGCACATTTTTTATGAAAATAAGCTTTTCCTATGGTTCAAAACAAATGCATTGTTTTCCATAGATCCTGTATTAGATATGTTCCATTCACAGCAAAATAAGCTATTTTCTTCCAGCAGCTTTTCAGGAAACTCCAAGGACGTTCGAAGAGTAGATGGAATTTTGTTGTTTCATGAAGCAGCTGCACAATCTCAATGACACTTGTGGAACACAGAATTAAAATATCAAATAGATTCATATCCTACATTATCACTTCAATAAGTCTCTTTATAGCCCTAAATAAGACTTTGCAATTACATGCAGCAGCTGCATATTTTTTGGAAAATAGTGAATTTCAGGTAGTGACTTGGAGCTCCTAAAACTCATGTCCTGCATTTTGGATACCAGGTTGTTACTCTTGTTCAAGCAACTTCTATTCTATTCTATATAGTTTCATGCTCAGATACAGTCTGTTAATGCTTGCTATGCTAATTTAATTTCCCAGATAAATATTTACCCTGAAATTGATGAGACAATGAAGTTCTTTCCATTTGCTTAGCATTGACTTTCTTACTTAATTTGTGTAGAGAAATATCTCTTTGAGCATTTAATTTCCATGTTTGTTTTAGAAGCTCTTCTCTATATATTAGTAAGGGAGCCTTGTGAGTGCTATTGAGCAAGATAGCAAAGGTTACCAGAAGTGACTATATATATTTTTTTTTTTTTTAAAGTGGGCACTTGGGAACTAGAAAGTTAAATTAGATATTCAGATATTTTCACAAGTCTAAAGCAGATATTGAAGTGATCACTGGCAGGGATTTGGCCTCCAATGTACTTTTGATATTCTGGATACTTATCACATTCCCACTTCTGAGCTTTCCTTTCAAGAAATCAGAATATCACAATAGATATTTCATTAGATCATAACAGAATTTAGTTACTTTCCCTGTAAAGTTACTTTTTTTCAGAGAAATACACTTTCAGACACTTATTGTTAAAAATTAATAGAGAAGATTTCTCTGATATTTTTAAATGTTATTCCTCCTCCCCAGTATTATCTAATAGCATTTAGTTTGTGATGCAATAGCAGGACATGGCTCCATTTAGATAATCATTTAGTTTCTGTGTAATATTAACACACAACCAGTCAGTATGCTCTGCTGAATCATTGTTTTAAAGAAGAATTATAAAATGTGCCAAGTCATTTCCACTAAAACTCTGCAAGGTTACTGCACTGGTGATTATTGACATCTGTGCCAACCTTTGAACATCTTAGATTGTATTTGTTGATTCTATTGGGAAGAAAGCTAAACTGTTTTACTGTTCTCTTTGGGTGTTTGCTGCACTGGGCACAATTGTTAGTTTTAGAGATACTAGCTTACTGAAGAAACTGGCCCACCCCTTGTTCAGGAGCACAAAGTGTCTTCTCACAGTTTCTGTGTGAAGAGAATTCACAGGTTTGGCAGCAGTCATCAGCTTGATTTTACAGTTCCATGTTAATAATAAACTTAGGTGGATGAAAACTTTGTTCAGTTAAAAAAAAAACAACTGTACAAACAGGTTCTTTTCTGTGATAACTGTGCTAATAAAGTCATTACTACCCACCTCCAAATACTCTGCACTTGCAGAGTGCTTGCTTTTGATTCTGAAAAGTACTGTGCTTTTGTAATACAAAAATATTTGCTAAAGAATGGAGTTTACTAAATTGCTGTTGTGGGATTTTTTGTGGGTGTACTAGGCTGAAAGATGTGCATGCTTTTGCCCTGGTTTGGCTTCACTGGTTTGCAGCAAGGTAAGTTCCACAGTGCAAGGCTAGGCATGCAATGAGCCTGTCTTATATTACCTTTGTGGCATTTCAGCTGCAGTATACTCTTACATTTCTGAGAGGGGCAATTAGCTCTGTTGTTGGTGACTTACCTCTTTAATTAAGGATCCCATGTAAAGGGCACTGAGTGGAGTTTGTTCTGCTGGTTTGACAACCACCGTGTTTCCACAACAAAGGGCAGGGGCAATCTTCCAGATGAACATAACCACTGGGAAGTTCCACTGAAAGACAGATGAGAAAGTGTATCCTATTTCTAATACATCACCAAAATACCTAAGCCTTTTCTATTATAATAGTGCAAATTTTCAGCTGGGTGGTTGAACTTTTTGTTGAACTCCTTTCAGAAAGAAGATGTTTAGAAAAAAAAAATACCAATTGGCAAGCCATGTAATACAAAGACTGGAGATTTTTTGGTATGTATAGGTCTGGAGGATCCAAGGTTTTAGTTAAAAGCTCAAGAGACAATGAGTGTACTCCTTTAATAAAATATTACAGGTGGTTGTTGGATTAGAGGTGCAGTTGGGAGTTTTGCCATCTTGAATGGTCACATCCATCATCAATTCAGTTTTCTAAGGGAGAAAAGGTAATAACACATAATGCTAGCACTGCCCTCTCCCCTGGAGGTTTCACTGGCATCTGTCTGTTGTGGGCAGTTCAGGCAGACTGAAGAGCAGCTGAATGTTTTGGATCCCATGTTCTGCAGTGTGAGGGACAACATAACCAGGGAAAACATGTTTGCCCCTTGAGAATATTTGCTATAGTTCGGGTTGCATTGAGGCCATGAGCCTCAGCTCAACAGATACCTTTTTGAAATGAGGAAAAAGGCAGTTAAGAGTTACCTATTTGATCTGAAAGGCTAGGAGGAATATACATATACATACACTTTTTTTTTCCTCTCCTTGTCTCCTTCCAGACTCACCACAGCCCCAAAAATAATGGAGCATAAATAATATAAAGTGAAGGATTACAGGGTTTTCTGCATATTCATTGTTAAAGTGGAACTGCATAAGTTAAAGGAAGTGGAAATGGTGAGCTATCAAAAGTGATTTGCAACATACATATAGTCTTCACAGTTTTGGTTTGTATAGAAAACTCCAGTTTGTTGGTTCGTATTTCGATGGAGGGAAAATGAAGATATACTCAGAAATACTTAACATTTTATAAGGGAAGTCAGTGTTTGTACTAACTGCTACTTGTACTTCCAGGAGATAATTATATTTTAAATGGCCACATCTAGTGTTTCTAGCTCTTTAGCATAGCTTGACTGAGTGTTTCACTTGAAATGTCTTGTGTCTGACCTACAAGAGGATCTAAACTAGCAGTTTCATATGGCAAATTTTCAAGATCAACTTAAAGATGTCAGGAACATGAGCAGGACCCACATGTCTGAGCAGACCTTATAGACAAGATGGCTTTTTCAGAATCTGTTGAGTTGTCAAGCAGGTCAGGTAAGGCTGCTCATAACTACCGTATGCAAGGTGGTGGGTGGATTAGGAGAGCCGACTGCATACAACTATTTTCACAGACACCCACCAAAAATACGTAGACTTCACAAATAAATTTAGAACTTGAGCTCCTCAAGTGTTTTGAATGATCAGACTGAGGTAGGTCTTTTGAAACTTCAGTTGAAAAGAGGAAATTCAAACCTGGGAAATCAGCTGTGCCAAACAGGAGCTTTATTGGACACTTTCTTTGAGCTATAACTTGTACCACCATCATGGTAAATGAGTCTTAGCCATAAACAAAGATCCATCTGTCTGCTCCACAGAGCATAACACATATTCTAGGTCTTAAAGAGCTTATTGTTTATAGGCTTATAGGCTTAAACATAATAGACTTTAAATATTACACTCTCCTACATGTTTATTTCTAATTCTTTCAGTTTCAACAAAACACAATTTCATCTTTCAAATTATTTCGTAAGTCAAACTTCTGAGATTTATTTTCTCTCCTTGTACAGGGAGGAGAGGGACAAAGTTGGACCAAAGTGACTCATCACACACTGATGAATCAGAATTACAGAACTCAGGATAGCCTCTATCTTTCAGGACCTGAAAATTTCTGGTTAGTAATGTTTCACAAATGCACTTGCATAGACAAAATTTCAAATGCATTTCCATTTGTAACAAGGAGCATTTGTGTTTACATAAATGGTTCCAACTTACAGGAATGATTTGGCCACATACCCCAATAGGCTCATGTCTAGTAAATGTAAAAAAGTTTCCATCTATGGGAAAAAGAAACAAATTAGGCATTCAGACAAAGCATTGGTGAGAAACAGTTAAATCACAAAGATTATAAAGTAGGGTACAAAACTTAGCTGGATATAATTTTACTTATAAATGATATTTTTAAAATCTTAACTATGCAAAAAGCCATAAAGTACATCTGGATTCAATGTCTACTTTCTTCATAGCTCCAAGGTTTGATTTTTCCAGTCTGTCTGTCTTTTTGCAGTGACAACCCTGCTTCTCAATTTGGTATGCACAGCACACCAATAAGCATTCCTCATTTCTTTTTTCTTTTATCACCTTTTTTTTTTTTCTATTAAAAACTTCTCTCTTAAATCCTAGGTACATATCAGACATTTTTTCATATTAGATCTTAGCTTAAATCAAATCCAATAAATATAAAATTCTCTTTGATTCATATAAATATGTGTTCCATTAAACCAAGTATAGAGGTCTACAGGAGGCAAAAAAGTTGGAAGTATTTATCACTCTAGTTTTCCTTAATTCCTTCTTTATTACCTTTTCCTTAATTCCTTCTTTATTGCCATTCTTTTCTTTGTCTTGCTGAGAGAAGGTAGCTAGAGAGAAAATGTTTTCATAGAGCTGCTAAATGGGAAAGGGAATGGAATGAAATTTTAGCAAATGCTGTTTCCTCATTCCTATCTTGTAGTACTTTTCCTAATACATTATTCAATCACTGAAATAAATATTACTGCTTTGTGCTAATCTTTGCTTAAATATGTAGACACCCAGGTCTCACTACTGTAGCCTTGTATAAACTATACATTGCTATGCAAAAGTAGCCTACCGGATTTCTTAGATGTACATACAGGTTAAATTTTTTTGGTTCATAAACAATACTTATTAGTAGTGTATAGAACAAGAAAGAAATGTGAAGACCTACACTAAATATTTAAACCAAGAACTATGACAACCCTTTAATAACCTATCTTAAAAACTTTTGAAAATATTTTCCATTGGAGATATTTTCTGTGTTGCACAACTTTTAGATAAAAGTCAGTTATTTACAGCTTGTGTTGGCCTCAGTTCTGTAGTTTTGTTATCTTGGAGCTACTCACCCATTGGAACAGTACGCCCATGGATTTTATCAGCCCAGCCTGCACAGTAGCGTAAAGTTTTGATACAGGCACCCAAATCCATTAGATAGGCCGTGGAAAAGAGCTTCCCACCATCAATGGTTTCCATTGTCTGCAGACAACAGCAATTAAAATGTTAATATCAAATACTGATAATGGCTCTTTTGCTTGTGCTTTGTAATTTAGCTTTTGGAAGTTCACTTTAAGGATTTCAGCTTTAAAATAACTATTTAGATAACTCCCCTATGAAGAACACATTTTGAAAAACTGAATGAAGCAATTTCAAAGTGAGAAAATTTCATGATGGTTTATTTGTATTGAGCTATGCAGATAGCATGATCACAATGCATTTGTAGTGGTAAGATTTACTCAAAAAACATTCCTCCCATGTGAATCAGCTACACAGTTCTACTTTATGTTAAATATTCTGCAAGCACAGATCAAGAGATTAGGAAGGAGACAGTGCAAATAGCTGATGCAAATAAAATATCATCAAGATTCAAGTCTTGTAAAAATATCCTAAATACACCTTGAGTGTTTGATGTGCAAAGGAAAGAGCTGAGCCATCTAGAACTCTTAAGTGAGAAAAAATTGTTATGAAAAATAAATAGTTGTATGGAAAAGAGTCTCTAAATAGGGTTGTTTTCCAGCCATATCTAAGGAATGTGGTTTGGATTAATTTCCATGCCCCTTACTATTGGGACATGAAGATCATGAGCAGTTCTTAAGTAGTGTCAACATATTTTTAACACTTCAAGAATATTTTTCTCAAGATTTCCAAAACAGAAAGATTGAAGACCTTCAGCTCTATGAACAATCTTGTTACAATATTTAGCAGGAAAAGCCCAAACTATAGATATAAGATCTAAACTATAATTTCAAGATGTAATCAGATTGGCATTCTTTAGCATTTCAGGTTGGATCAACAGACTGATCCTCCAAGAACAGTTTTTCACCAAAAACTCCCCTGTGAAGTCCATATTTTTAGTTAACTAGACATGTTTCAGATACCGTACTGGGGAGGAGAACAGAACAAACAGAGCAATACTTGATGGCTCTTAGCAACAAAGAACTCATTAAATGAGATATACCCTTGCCATTCCAGGCAATATATGTGGCACTGTTTTCCTTCTGTTTGGGCATGGGAGAAAATTCTTCCCTGGCCTCAAACTTATGAAATCTCTAGTTTTCAACATCACAAGAGATTGAATTCTAAGTAACACAGTTCTCAGTGGCTCTTCCAGTACTTTGCTTTGACTTTTTTATGGCTATCTACAGGTCTGCTGAGACTCTGAAGCATCTTATCAACAAATAAAAGCACTGAAAGGGAATAATTTTAATCCTAGTCAAATGTATGAACACAGGAACATGACTTTGCAATTAGCTTTGGACATCTATTTTGATCTCTAATCTGCAGGAGTATGTGTTACTCTATTGTACTAATTTTGCAGGTTGGATAAACTGTGAATGGAGAAAATCTCTCTCTCAAAATCTGGAAAGCACTTTACTCATACATACCTTTTCTGAAAAGGGAAATAATTAATAAGATGATTAGGTTGTAGGATATATAAATAAAGTCAGTAAAACAGAGATTTGGAAGAGGCCCCAGAGAAAAGCAATTCTTTTATATTATGAAAATGGCAAATGTAAACAAAAAATAATTCAATGTTCCGCCTTTGGGAAAAAAAAATTGTATCTTCATCCTCTTTGCATTTGTAATGCCTTAGACTGTACAATGAAGAAAGAAATACCAGCTCATCCAATTATTTAATGGACAAGATGGGCATACTGCTCTATTTAGAATATAGCTCTCTTTAAATTTTGTCTCTCTCAACTCAAATCTAGCATTTTAAAGGGCATAAGTTCCACCCATATGAGGTTTCTCCTGAAAAACTCTACTATATAATGGGCAACAGATGCTTTGCAGATGTTGCATAGTTGAAGGTTTAAATTTTATGAGCTTATCTACAGTGTGTTTTGTGGCTAATGGCTAAATACTTCAAGCTGTAACTGGATCAGTCTGAGTGATGATCCTGAATGTTGGATGCTCCTCCTTCTCTAAATTTTTATGCTGTTTGCAGAAAACCAGGATTCATCTTCAGCACAAGCAATTATCCCACCTAAATTTTAATTCCAGAATGTGCTTGAAATAGCAGAGAAGTCACCTTAATAATAGTATCATAAGTGGAGTTTAAAACAAGGAGGAGGATACTAGGTTTTATCAAATTGGTGGTGTATTTCTATTTTATATGTAATTTCTTGCCTTAATGCACAATCTGTAGGTGAGAGCATTACAAGTTATGCGTCTTCTGTTAAGTGTGGTAAAATAGCCAATACACAGTCATTTGTAGAGAGAGGGCGTGTGGATGCCAGCCTGGTCAGGGAGACAGAAACAGCAATCATTTCTCACAGTGGCTTGTGAGAATTTTTAGGGAGTTGTAGGAATGTGATAACTTCTTAGTATAAACAATCTGCAGGTGGTGTTTTTCCACTTTGTTTTTCTGTTCCTCTCAAGGACAGTGTGCAAGAAAGATGTCTTTATTAATTAGCCAATCAAGTAGAATGTATCGTATCAGTCTATATAACCTGGAGAATCCTTTGTATTAAAGCTTCTTTTTCTCCTCTTGCAATTTGGTCTCTTGTC
This sequence comes from Vidua chalybeata, assembly GCF_026979565.1. Lineage (NCBI taxonomy): Eukaryota > Metazoa > Chordata > Aves > Passeriformes > Viduidae > Vidua > Vidua chalybeata. Next base: position 64,417,636 of record NC_071570.1, on the reverse strand, counting down.
TGTTCTTGTGTCATACTTGGAGCAAGAGTGACAAGGGCATCATTCCCCAGCACTCATGTTATTGTTCTTTCTAAAATAATCAATTGCTGCCTTTGGTTCTGGTTAAGCTTTATAATTTGTTACAAATTGCGCTCTGGAGTTAATGAAGGACTGGCGATAAGAAAATATAGAGTCATGAAATTCAGAATTTCTCCCAGTTCTGACTTGTACCATCTATAAGCATGGAGCTAAGCTTTGAGTTTAGGCCTTGATTCAGGCTATGATTTGAGTTTAGGCCTTGATTCAGACTTTAGTTTAGACAAGCATTAACCATGGGATCAATGTTAGTGTGCCCTTAAGAATCAGTGATTCAAATTACTCTGGTTGTAGGCAGTTTAAGTATCACTTTAAAGCTAATCAAATACTCAAGTACTTTGTGGATATAGGGTGTTAATAGACCAGAGTGCAAGCCAGCTTAGAGAAGTCCATTTGCTACAAAGAAGAAAACCAAGTATTGAGACAGCCTAGCTTTCCAAAGAGTAGTCATGTCTCTTGTATCTTTCTGTAAAAATCAGGACTTTTCTCCTTGTCCTTTTGTTCACGTATCATACTCACAGCTAAAATCAGACGATCTCTTTCGACTAAGTCAGCTAGTTTATTCAAGAGCCTTCCTCGCTCTGAAGCATCCATTGTACGCCAGGTTGACCCGAGCTCAAAAGCCTTTCTTGCTGCTTTAACTGCCTTGTCTACATCTGCCTGTGGGGAAAACAAAAACACTTACATGATCAAAAATTGGTTCTGTCATAAGCCTTTTTCCTTTTTTTGCTGTTCAGTGTGTAAAGTTTAGCATAAGTTTGACATAAAGTTGAAATAAGAGAGAAAAACCCAATCTAATCAAAATTAGTACCAGTAATGTTAAATACACGGGCTATTTTCTTTCAAACACTTCTGTTGATATTTCAGGAATGTAAAATTCTATGAGAAACAGACAGGTTCTCAAAGTTTCCAAAATGAAAAAATATAAAAGAACTCTATTTTTAAAATTTTGATTTTTAAGCCCTTCCTACACACCAAGCACTTGCATTAATGATATAATTTATTCTCTTTTATTTATAAAGAGATGCCTGAGTGTGTTAGGTAAATGCTTAATTTATCATCTGAAAGTATCTTATAGGGCAATGAAGACCAGGATAGAAAAGCCTGTTCCTTAGGATGTTTCATAAAATGAACACAAATTTATTATTAAGGAAGACAAATCTATGAATTTATTTTTGAAATTTTTAAAAAATATTTATGTATAAAATTACTTTAAAAATTAAAAATATGCCATGTTTAAAAAGCTAAGCCTAGACACTTTGAAGTCTAAGCACTGTCATTAGGTTAGACAGCTAATTGGTCTGTTGATGTTTTTTATCGCATATTTTGTTATTTATAATTTGGTTTCCACTATAGAAGAAAAATCTACAATGAAACTATTTTGTGTGAAGCAAAAAAAAAACAATTACAATTTCTTGAAAAAAAAGGCTTTTAGTACTTGGAATTCTTCTGTATTTCAAAGTTCTTGTAAAATTTACCAATGAAAACAGTGACATAGAAAAGAGGTTTATTTTAGGTTTTTTTGGTCAGAAATGAAAAATTTCATGAAAAAAAAAGAATAAAAAGGAGTTTCTTTATAGGCCACATTTCCCAGAGAAATTTGCATACAATGTTTGATGGTTATCTTTCATTTTTTGCTGTTTGCTAATATCTCCTCCAGGGAAATCACTATCAAGGTTGACTCAGTCAGCAAATTCAACTAAGTCAACACTATAGTCAATTGTTTTAAACACGAACTAGATCTTGAATCTTTAACTGATATTGGTAGTCATCAACCAATATTAAGAAGGTGTGAGTGGGGTGTGTTAGTGACTTGGAAAACCCAGCACAGAACCGTGAGGCAGAAGGCCACAGAACTTCCAAACGGTTTTCCAGGAAATTTTGGAAAAGAAGGAAGGAACTATATGAATAGCATAGCCATTACTATAGAGTAATACTGACCAGTCACCTATACCAGGTAGCTGAAATCTACCAAATTAAGAATTTATTTTCTTCAGAATCTGTCAACATGTTTTCAAACACCTCATCACTATCTCTGAACGCTATCATAAGTTTTCTACATCTTTGCAATAGGACTCAAGGTTTGTGGCTTGGCCTTAACTTGATAGGGCTCACCCGCTTTCCTTGGAAAAGGAGAAGGGGAAAAAATATCATATGAATATGAAGGACATAAATTAGAGCTACGTTATCTGATGTTCTTTCTACTAGAAGTGCAGAAATAATTAAAACTGAGAAAAATAATATAAGAGTAATATAGGCCTGTGAATGAAAAGTAATAAGAAAAGATTGTTCTTCAACTGTATGAAATTTAATTTCATTGCATAAATCTACACTATGAGTATAAAAACTCCTTTCTGAGCCAGTTTAGTTTTTTTACAGAAGTACATTTATTTTACATAAACTAACCTGACCATTTGGTGAGCTGCTTTATTACTAGGGGCCTTTAGGATTAGGAATGTAGCTTGGAAGAGCCATCAAACTGGAAGAAAAGAGTTCCCACCCACATATATGTCTGTTCTTTGTAATCTCCTCTTGTTTTTTAAAATACCACTGCAAGGCAGTGGCCAGCCCTTTGTCAACCTTATTGTATGCACAAATTAAATTCTTAAAATCTCTTGGTTCATTATCTGAAGTCTAGCCTCTTGCATATTAGGTTCATAATGACTGTGTAATTTACTAGATCTGCACAATTCACTAGGCAATTTAGTTAATAGCAGTTGTCATTACACATTAGTTTGCAAAATTACTGAAGAGAAAGCAAACCTGTGTTTTGAATAGTATTATCTCTTCATTTAATGAATTGGTTGAGAGCTTGTAAGGAAAGAAAGCTACAGAAATTTTGAATGGTAAGTGAACAGTTGCAGGTTATAAGTAATTTAATTTGGGAATGATAAATTATCACTGTCTCAGCACTACTTACAGATAGCTGGTATTAAAGAAAAGAAAAACCTTTGAAAATCTTCAGGTGTTTAGATTTTTAAAAACAATTTCATTCCACGGGAAAAAATTAAAAGTCAGACTTTCTCAGCCATGTTTCTCTGAGAAAATGTTTTAAATGTGACATCATTATGACCTTCTTAGTGATTTGTAGTCACTATTGCTCAAGTACTAAACGACATTAGAGACAAAGATTATTATATGAGATTACAGACCAGAGTAAAAAAAGATTTAATGAGAAGATGATTCTGAGTGTATTTCTCAAAAGAGAATTTTATTTCAGTGTGAATTTCTGTACAGTAAATTAAAAGGTTCTAAAAAAGCACGTGCTTATTATATTGGCAATAGTTTTTGGTGAACTTATAACACAGACAAACTTACAAGTTTTACATTAGTTCTACTGGATAAAAAGGTGTTTAACATTTTGATGCTAAGCTTAAAAAATGCTTGTTATACAAAACATTCTAGAGATGCATATTTTTTGACTAAAATGAATATATAATTTTGTGAGAAATGTGAAAAAAAATTCACTTTTGGATGCAAGATTAACTTTGAAGTGGAAATACAGAAAATTAAATACATATGTGCAAGAACCAAACCAGTAATTATAAAACCAGCTTTATTTCCAGTGACTTGTGAACTTGGAAATTAAACCTTCATTTCTTGTATTTACTTTCTCAGAATACATAAAAAACCCTTTCTTTGGTCAGCATTTTTAATACTGTTAAGCAAATTGTCTATCCTATTTAAGAAAAAACAACCACTTTTCTTACATTTAAGCTATATAGTAACACCAGTCAAATCCTGTTTGTAAGAAAAACACAAATATTACAAAAATATAGAGATTATGGCTCAGGTTTTCATTATATCTTTGAGTACATGGCATCTATCTGAAACTTTCCACAAAAGCATCTCATAAAAATGCAAAAAAAAAAAAAGTTTCTTTACAGTTTTGAATAATATTTTTAATCACCTGCATGATTCAACACGCTTTAAGGAGGTCAGTCTTGGTGGAATTAGTGACTATTTGATAGGCTACCTTCAGCTTGAAAGTAATTTTTAGGACTATGTTCCAATATATTTTTCACAAAACAAAATATTTGTAGGAGGCAGTACGGAGACTACAAATAGTTAAAAATATTTATGGTAGTGATCATCTTCACAAAATTTGTGTGAAATGATAGGTATTTGTCTTTTTTATATTTTCTATAAGAAAAAGCCTTATATAAATGTGTAAATGAGCAAGGTTATATTAATTTGTAATGAAGAAAACATAAAAGAAAAATAAAATAAAATCCCAACTAAATTTTTAGATGTCAGTGATCACAGATAAGAAAAAGGATCAATAATATTAGTAAAACAAATCAGAAAAAAATGTTTCTTCAGAACTTTTCTCATATGAGCCTAAGGTAAAGCAGTTTTTCAGCGTCTCTTTACAAAAAAATGTTATGCCTTATTAAAAAAGGGTTTGTAAAAGAATGTATACAGGGTGAAGCAGGTCCACTTGAAGTAATGTTTTACATTACACAAGTTGCTGCTTGCCTTCCTACTTTTAAGATGCACTGAAATGAAATTTATAGTTAAGGGCAAGAAAGAAAACCCTACCTTGTCACCTTCTTCAACCTCACAGATTTTCTCTTCAGTTGCGGGATTAAAGACTGCAAATTTTTTACCACTGACTGAATCGTGCCATTCATTGTTTATAAATATCTGCAGGGGAAGAAGGAGTGCAATAATATTAGTAACACATATATAGCTGTTGTCTGTTCTATGTTTTGGTGCATAAACCTACCTTCCATAGCTGAGAGCTGCCAGATTGATAGATGTCTGAACTAAAACTGGATAGCTGTTATTAGATTATTCTGAAGAGATGAGTAATCACATACACACTTAACCAGGATCAGTTTTTTAAAATTCACTTCTTTTCGAGAGGAAAACTTTCTCTACATTGCATTTTTACTTGTTTCATGTCATAAAAATATGCTGTTGTAAATTGGTCCTTCCTCTCTGTGAAGTAGAAGGGAGCTTCAGTCCTAAATGACCTAAGGAAACCTACCTGAATTTCCCATGCTCACAGGGTTGGTAACAATGCAGGCACTTTCTGTTACATGGCCTGACAGGAGAAAAACCCAGTCCTTGGATTTAGTAAGTATAGTATACTGAATTAAGAATATCTTGGAGATCACTGTTTTAATTAGCTTTGCTTTGATTTATCTTCACTCTCTCCTGCCAAAAAAATAAAATCCCAACCAAAACCAAACCAAACCAAACCATACCCCCAAACAAACAAAAGCAATAGCAGTTTTTTTTTAAATTGAAACTGAGACTGAAAAAAAACCCTGTCATAGTCAATTGAATGAGTTAAAGAATCATGGAATGGATAAGGCTGGAAGGAATCACAGTGGGGTCCTATGGTCTAATCTCCCTGCTCAAGTAGGGTTATATTAGAGCACATTGCACAGAGTTGCACCCAAATGGTTCTGTGTGCTTAGGACATACAAAAGGACCTCTGGCTGAAATTTGAAGTACTTACTCCTGTTCACAAATGCAAAACAGAGCCTGGGCCTTACCTGTGGGTGCACTCTAGAGCTACTCTAGAGCCTGTCATCTCTGGGGCATTGTTGGTAAAGTGATCAAAGTGGTTTAATTTCTTTTTTAACTGTAGGTTAACCTTGAAGCAGAAAGGAATGTGCCTTAAAAAGACCCGATAAATGCACAGCTGTTGAAAAGAGGAGGATAAGTTGCTAATAAGTGTTTTGTACACTTCTTGGAGTGGGCATGATAAAGTATACAGTCCAAAGTTAACAGCACCTCTTCTCTGCTTGACCCTCTGTGATCTCTGGGTTCAAGTCAGTGCTGAAACGGGTATGCCATGCTAATTTGTCCTACCAGTACTTTGAGCCCACCCTCCTGATGCTGGTGGGCTGATGCTGCCCTTCAAAGTGGCTTCCAGTGCCATTGCATTCTAGGAATGCATATGAGATCTCAATTGTGCTCACCTACAGGGTGTCAGACTCTGACTCACTCTACCAGGTATTTTGAACTCAAATTGTGCTTCTCTCTAGAGGCAAGGCGTCTTTCCCCACAGTTAGTTACTGGAGTCTAGCAGTGAGATCAGCTAGCACTCTCCATTAGGACAAAGAACCTAGTGTTGCTGCTTAGAGAAACAGGAACTTTGAAATAGAAAACCAGAAAATACTTTGGTGTAGGCAAAGTAGATGATGGTTGACTCAAGACATGGCAAGACACTATCAAGATGTCAGAACTGCAGGATAAATGCTTTTTGTCACAGAAACTTGAGGAATAAATCTTTCCAGCACATGTTATTAAAATGTGACAAATTTCAGGGAATAAATATTCTGCATAGTATTAAAACTGGTTGAGTAGTTGCTAATTATTGATGAATAGTTTATTAATAACCATCAAGAATGATAAAATTAATATCTCTAAGTGGATATGGCAACAATCTGTTAATATATTAATATCTTCCTGTATTATATTAATACAGTTCTGTATTTTTCTGCTTGTCATTATGTGGGCATCTTATACAATGTCATTGCCACCTCTGACCATCAGGACTGACCAGCAGACTGATCAAACTCCTAATCTAACAAAAGTTGTCTGTGAAATAAATATCTAAGTCCATGGAAATTTTTGAAAGGTTATGAAGCCAGTTATAAGAATATCCACACAAAATTCCAATTGTGGTGAAAGGACAGAGACAGCAGTTAAATGATTACTATGACAAAAGCCATTGCCAAGAAAAGAGACAAAGTAAACGGTAAATATTAACATAACACTGCTATGATGTTACAGTATGCCAAATTCATATCTGTCTGTGAAAGATATATGTATGTGAAAGATATATGTATGTATGAAAAACATACAATTTTTGGAAATATTTAAAGTGCTTGTTTAAATACTACATTTATTGCACCAATCAATATCACCCATAATATTAGTTTAGAATATATTTTTTATTAATGTCTCTAATACCATTCCTGTTTAAAATATAACTTCATTATATATATATATATATATATATATATATATACACACACAATATTGTATCAGAGTTGTATAAATCAAATAACCCATATGTCTTTCATAAGTTAGATAGCGGCCTTGCAAAATGGGGGCAAGAAAGATGGGAAAGGAAAAAAAAATCAAAACTCTCATATAAACTGTATTAGCACATTTCAGGCAGCTGTACTCATTAACGTGCATGCAGCCATGCTCATAAAATGTTGTGGAATACTTTCTATAAATAGGATGTGGATCTCTAAATCCAGGCAATACTGAAGTACCGCTAACAGCAGCCTCTAGCAACAACCTTGACCTGCTGAGGAAAACAATGCTTGGGATCATCTTGCAGTAGGCTAGAGTGTTCTGTCAGTGAGTCAGAACTCCACTGACAGCTCTTCAGACATAAATGCAAAGGACCTACCCATCTGTGACAAGTGCTATGCACTGGATTGTCTGTGGTGACTGTCTACGGCTCACCAGGTTTAGGGATACAAATTTATTTTGCAAAGATTTAGAAATATTGTTACAGATGTTTGTAATTGTTACTTCACTGGAATTTTAG